>NW_003546292.1:174071-188144 GCF_000090795.2 Amphimedon queenslandica | reverse complement strand
TTTATCTTTTTTACAGCTTGCTTTGATGGAGAAGTTCGTCTTGTTGGAGGGTCCAATGGTTTTGAAGGACGTGTTGAAGTATGTAGTAGTAGATCATGGGGTACTGTCTGTGATGATTACTGGGATACTAATGATGCTACAGTTGTATGTAGACAGTTGGGATATGATGATGCAGGTATCAAATAATCTTAATGTTAAAAAAGCTAACAGTAATCATTTGGAGTTAGTTGTTTAATCTTGATTGAAAGGAAAGTAAGTTTAAGCCTTTGTGTTTATAAAATAGCAACACCTGACTCCAAGTCTATATGCATGCATAATTACTGAAATAAATATTCAATAATTTGTGGTATTATAATTTATACAGCAACCCCATATTTTGGAGCATATTTTGGACAAGGAACAGGAAGCATAGTAATGGATGATGTTCGTTGTACTGGAGATGAATCAAACCTTATTGACTGCCCTCATGAAACTAATCATAATTGTGTTCACTCTGATGATGCTGGAGTTAGGTGTAAACAGTGGCGGATCTGGGCCCGGGCCTAGACGGGCCATGGCCCGGGCATCAGAAGTCAGTAATGAGATTCATTAGATGCAATGTAAACAATTCCCTGCCTCAAGTTTTGATAAAGCAAACCACAAGCCACACCAGAGTACTTACAAGTGCTTGAAGAGCATTATAAGCACAGCATAGATGAGGAAATTGTTGAAACCCATCATAAAAATGGCCAAAAGATGCATAACCATAAAATAACTGGTTGAAAAGTGGACACACCCACTTCCTGGCCCTACCATTAACTTGCACCCAGATCCGCCACTGGGTGTAAAGGTAGCCAAAGCACACTGTAATGACATATACACATTAACTCATTGATAGTTGGTAATACTTCTTATAGCTCCAAATTTTTGTAGTCAAAATTTTCATGATTTTAGGTGAAACTTTAATCCTTAATCATGAAAACTACCTGTTGTTGTTGTGACAACTGGACGTGTCGACTAATTCCCAAAATTTTATTTTTCAGTTCAGACTACAAAAATGTGGAGCTTTACTGTATAATCTACCTCACTTTTATTTTATGCATAATTGTGTATTTTTGTACAAAAGTTAACATTAATTTTATTATTTTTATTCTGCAGGCCGTCGTGTATCAGTAGGAGCTATCATTGGAGGAGTAATCAGTGGCATTGTTTTATGTTTATTTTTCTTTGTATGCACATGGTGGTGGTCATGTGTATATGTATTACATTCCAGAGCTAGAGCCAGGCAAGCAGCTCCTGCAATTCAAATGACATCAAGTCCAACACAAACTACTAGTACTACAACTGGAGCTTATACACAATCCGAGCCTAAGGCAGAAAGTCAGCCTCCTCCTCCATCTTACTCAGAGTATATGGAACAACAGACACAACCGACTGCACCAATGGCTGATCCTGGTTATGCTGCACCAGCAGGCTACCCTACACAAGGATATGGTTATCCAGCTCAAGGTTATCCTGCACCTCTTCCACAGCAGCAGGGTTTTGGTGTACAAGGATATCCTCAACAGGATTATTCTCAAACTGGTTGTCCCCAGCAAGTACCTTATCCACAGCAGCAGCAGCAAGAAGCACCAGTTGGGTATCCACAGCAGGAGCCACAAGGATATGGAGGAACAAACCCTGGTACTCATGAGTCTACTGGCATTCGTGATGAACCACCACCTCCTTATTAAGCTCATTGATGTTATATGTTTTATATTTTTGTACTATTTAGTATGTGCTCTTATTTCAATAGTCTACATTTCTTTTATTTTCTGTCAGAATAGGTTAATGCTGATTCTATATGAATAATACTTTTCTGTCTCTTTAAATTTTAATTTGAATACCAGCTCCACCCTAAAATTATATCATTGCTATGAAGTGTGTATAAATATGAGGTTACTGCATCCATAGAATAATGCAGGCTGTACATGATACTATACTTGAAAAATTATAAGATGTTGCTGCACTCTCATAGCTCTACTGTTGGCTCTGCTCAGAGACATTTCTTTCTAACTTTACTCCTGATCTGTTTGAATTTCAGTTCTATCAAAGGTAATGTCAACTGTTTCAGTGTAGTATTATAAAGGAAAATGTGTTTACAAGCCTACAAGGCATACACTGCATGTCTTTCAAGCTAATAATAATGTACGCAAAATATGAAGGCTGCAGATTTTTCATGTCATTATGATCAATCAATTTATGTACACACACTGTCACTGAACAGTAGCTCTAGACATGCTTTTAGTAATAATTAAAACTGTATGCATAGGTAACACATACTAGACTTATCCCACCCAGTGAGTGAGACCAATGCTTTGTATGCATCAAGAGAATGTTAACTCTTATGTTGTTTCGATCTCTAGCTACTTTTAATCTATAGACTAATATAATTAGGTTTGTTTGTTATACCTCTAGTATGATCACAGGATGTTTAGTTCAATATTGATATTGTATCACTAGATCTTATGTCATTTCCCATACAAAGTCTACTTGTGTCTGATCACAATTTACATGAGTGGATATGGCAAAGGTTGATTAAGCAATAGTACATAATGACATCATAATACCAATTGATTTTTATTAGCAAAGCCAAAAGCAAAGCTAAAATGATATACTGAATACAGTCTTTATAGTCTATTAAATAGCATCGAATCCTGTTATTGTTAAAATCTTCCAATTTATACTACACATACATGTGCAGCTATGGAAGTAATAAACAACTCTTTCTATAGCTAATTATAGATCATTAGTATTTGATTCAATTTGCCTTGTTGGCCTCGCCCAGCTTTGCGTAGGCGAGGACTAGTTAGAGGATAGTGCTAGGTCGTTGGCCAAATTTTACCAAAACTGAAAATGAGAACATTCCATATTTTAATAATTTTTTTCTGATACATATATACATGTACTTATGTTGCATAAAAAGTTCAATCAAAATTAGATTTTTGATAATTTCTAAAGTAATTCCAAACACCATGTACTGTATTGTAGTGCTTGCCAGCTCATGAAGCATCCCAGGCTAGATTTAAATGATACAGATTGCATCGTTTTTGTTTCTGTGTAAACCAGGCCTCACTTAGCATGCTTTGTGGGAAACCCTGTACTAAATGCCCATGCATATACCCACACTTTCAACCTCACCTATGTCACCTGGTTTATGGTTACATATAGTGCATCATGTTTCATGTATACTACTGATTAAAACAAAAATAATACTCAGCTTTTGGTACATCATTTATATGCAATCATGTATAATTATCAGTATAATAACTCACTCATTCATACTCTACTATAGCTTGTATTAGTGGATCAATTCGTCTTGTTGGAGGAGCTGACGATTTAGAAGGAACTGTTGAAGTATGTAGAAATGGAGCCTATGGTACTGTCTGTGATGATTCATGGGATACTCGTGATGCTATGGTGGTATGTAAGCAGTTAGGATATACATCAGGTACTTAGTGTTTAAAAGATGGTGTGAAGTCAGTTGTTTAATTCGATCTACAAATCATTATAATTACTTTATACAGGGACAGCATATACAAATGCGCATTTCGGACCAGGAACAGGAAGGATAGTAATGACTTATGTCTACTGTACTGGATCTGAATCAACCCTTACTAGCTGCCCTCATACAATTAATCATCATTGTAGTCACTCTGAAGATGCTGGAGTCAGTTGTGAAGGAGGTATGCACAATAATGATGTGCTGATCAATTAATCTCTACGTAGATTTGTACATATGTAATGTAACTTAAGCTGAGAACTTTTACCTCCTGCAATTACATGTATATAACCTAGCTTTCTTATTATTTTGGGCACAAAAACTAACATTAACTTAATTTTTTATTCTTCAGGCTCTGGCTCTGGTAAATTAGTAGGAGCTATTGTTGGAGGAGTAATTGGTGGTATTGCTTTCCTAATCTGTATGATTGTTATATGTGTATGGGCAGCTGTTTTACATTTTAAATCAGACTCCTCCAGAGCCAGACAAGCAGCTCCTGTAGTTCAAATGACATCAATTCCAGCACAAACTATTAATGCTATAATTGAAGCTTATACACAATCCGAGCCTAAGGCAGAAAATCGACCTCCTCCTCCATCTTACTCAGATTATATGGAACAGCAGACACAACCAGCTGCACCGATGGTTTATCCTGGTTATGCTGCACCAGCAGTGGGTTTTGCTGTACAAGGATATCCTCAACAGGATTATCCCAGCAAGCAGCAGCAAGAAGCACCAGTTGGGTATCCACAGCAGGAACCACAAGGATATGGAGGAACAAACCCTGGTACTGATGAGTCTACTGGCATTCGTGATGAATCACCACCTCCTTATTGAGCTCATTCATGTTATATGTTTTATATTTTTGTACTACCTAGTCTGTGCTATTATTTCAATAATCTACATTTATTTTTATTTACTGTCAGAACAGTTTAATGCAAATTTTTTAATACTTTTCTGTACCTTTAAATAATCTTGAATACCATACCAGAACTTGTTTGCTCCACCCTAAGATTACATCAGATCGCCTCATCATGCTATGAAGTGTGTATAAATATGAGGCTATACTGCACCATAGGATAATACTCAGTACATGATACAGTACTTGAAGAATCACAAGATGTTGCTGCACTCTCATGAATCTCCTGTTGGCTCTGCTCAGAGACAATTCTTTCTAATTTTACTTCTGATCTGTTTGAATTTCAGTTTTATCGAAGGTAATGTCCACTGTTTCAGTGTAGTATAAGGAAAATATGTTTACAAGCCTACAAGGTATATACTGCATGTCATTCAAGCTAATAATAATGTAGGCAAAATAAGAAGGCTGCAGATTTTTATGTCATTATGATCAATCATTGATGTACACACACTGTCACTGAACAGTAGCTTAGACATACTTGTAGTACTTAAAACTGCATGTAGGAATCCATATATACTAGACCCATGCTTTGTATGATCAATGAAAATGTGAATGCTTATGCTTAGATCTAGTTACTTTTGGCTTAGACTAATATAGCTAGGTGTGTTTGTTATAGCTCTAGTCTAGTATCATAAGATGCTAGTTTAGCTCAAAGTTCATATTGTATCACTATATCTAAAGTCTGTGATGTCATTTCCCATACAAAGTCCACTTTTGTGTGTGATATCAAAGTTCACATGATTGAATATGACAAAGGTCAATTATGGCATAACTATGATTATTGCAAGAGAACATACTAACATAATGGAGCCTAATACTAATTGATTTTTATTAGCAAAGCTAAAGTGACATACTGAATGTAGTTTTTATTTAGTCTATAGCTAACAGTTAGCATGCATGTTCAGCTATGCAAGTGCTAGATATGTAATCAAAACTCTTTCTATAGCTAATTGTGGATCATCAGTATTTGATTCAATTCATCTCGTTGGAGGGTCCTATTATTGGGAAGGATGTGCTGTAGTAGCATTAATGGATCATGGGATACTGTCTGTGATGATTATTGAGATGTTTATGTTGCTACAGTTGCATGTATCCGTTTGGGCCACGGTTTGAGCTGATTTTGAGATAAAAACTGAATCTTAAATATTTTAAAAGTAGTTCCAAATGCCATGTAGATCTACTGTATTGTAGTGCTTGTCAGCTCATGAAATAAACCCTGTACTAAATGCCCCATGCATATACCCACACCTTCAACCACACCAGACCTATGTCACCTAGTGTATAAAATAGTGTTACATATACATCTACATGCATCATATAGCTATACTATTATCAAACAAAGATAATACTTTAGCTTCTGTTACATCATATTATGTGCAATCATGTGTATATCAAAATAATAAATCATGTGTACTCTACAATAGCTTGCACTGATGGATCAGTTCGTCTTGTTGGAGGATCTAATGATATGGAAGGACGTGTCGAAGTATGCAGATATAGTTACTACTTTTCTGGTGGTATCTATGGTACTGTTTGCGACAATTCATGGGATACTCTTGATGCTATAGTGGTATGTAGGCAGTTAGGATATACATCAGGTACTTAGTGTGTTTCATGAAGTCAGTTGTTTAATTCAATTTACAAATTGGTGCCTTTATGTCATGTGAATGCTTATTGGAATAACCTATCAGCATAATTACTTTATACAGGGACTGCATATAATAATTCACATTTTGGACAAGGAAATGGAAGCATAGTAATGGCTGATGTCCAGTGTAATGGAACCGAATCATACCTTATTGACTGCCCTCATGCAACTTATAGTTTTTATTGTGATCACTCTCAGGATGCTGGAGTCAGTTGTGAAGGAGATGATAGTCAAGGTATCCACAATAATGATGTGCTGATCAATTAAGCCACATGCATGCATACATGTATAATGTAACTTAAGTTACCTCCTGCAGCTACATGTATATGAATCTACCTCTCTTATTATTTTTGACACAAAAATTAATATCAACTTTATTATTTTATTTTGCAGGCTCTGGTGTATCAGTAGGAGCTATTGTTGGAGGAGTAATTGGTGGTATTGTTCTTCTAATCTGTGTATGTGCAGTAATTGTTGTTGCATGTGCAGTTGTATTGCGTTTCAAATCATCCAGAGCCAAGCAAAAAGCATCAGTTGAGTATCCACAGCAGCAGGAGCCACAAGGATATGGAGGAACAAACCCTGGTACTGATGAGTCTGTGGTATTGCCAAAGTTGTTGGTAATACCAACTAATAAAAGAGCTAAAATGAGAAGGCTATAGATCAACTCCAGCCTGTTTACCGTGAAGAATAGCACTAAGGCGATAAGATTCTCTTTGATAACAAAAACAAAAGACACAACTGTTACAAAGAAAATATGCTAACATGAGAGAGAAATCTGAGAGAAGATAATGTGTTATGCGCATGTGCACACAAGTTATAATAACAATAACTGTAGTTGTAATAATGATAATAATAATAATCATAATAATAGTAACTGTAATAATAGTTAAAACATCCACTACAAGTCTACTGGTATTCATAATGAACCACCACCTCCTTATTGAGCTCATTGATGTATTGCAGTTTATATTTTTGTACTACCTAGTATGTGCTCTTATTTCAATAGTCTACATTTCTTTTTATTGGCGTAGCCAGCCTAAGAAGAGAGGTGAGGCAAAGAGGAAGGAAAATAAAATGGCGCGCGATTTTGACCACACCCCCTTTCCCATAGCCGACATTTACGCATATTTTCACGCACAGTACAAGATGATAATAATCTCGTACTTACAAAATATTATCAGATTCATATGATGATCCTGGTTCAGTTGCCTAGTAGGCCGTTTTGGGTTTAAGGGGAAAATGAAAGCACTGAAGCTTGTCTTTTGCTTGCCATCTTACGTGCCTCAACGTGCACGTGGTTAACTGATTAGTGATTATAAAAACTAATTAGACTATCATTATGAGATCATCATGCATAACAACAATCAATGACATCATCATTTCAAGATGGTTGACTCCCTCTGCCTGTAGAAGAAAGAATCAAAGGAGTGCCTCTGACTGCCTCAACTTGCATGAGGCTTGATTAGTAAGTAACATTTGAGCTCACAGAGTCAGGTGAGGCATTGCCCCTCCATGTCTCACCCTGCCTACGCCTATGATACTTTTTGTCCCTTTAAATGAATACCATTTGTACCACTACTTGATTGCTCCGCCCTAAGATTACATCATCGCCTCATCATCCTATGAATTGTGTATAAATATGAGGCTATACTGTACTATATGCAGACTCTACATTATACAATAATTGAAGAATCACAAGATGTTGCTGCTCTCTCATGACTCTACTGTTGGCTCTGCTGAGAGACATTTCTTTCTAATTTTACACCTGATCTGTTTGAATTTCAGTTCTATCAAAGGTAATGTCAACTATTTCAGTGTAGTATTATAAAGGAAGATAATGTTTACAAGCCTACAAGGCATATACTGCATGTATTTCAAGCTAATAATAATGTAGGCAAATTATAAAGGCTGCAGATTTTTATAATGATCAATCAATTAATGCCACACACTGTCACTGAACAGCAGCTTTAGACATGTTTGTAATACTTAAGACTGCATGTAGGAAATTCATACTAGATCTATGCTTTGTATGATCAATGAAGGTGTTAATTTTTATGCTTAGATCTAGCTATACTTTTTACCTTGACTAATATATATAGCTAGGTTTGAGTGTTATACCTCTGGTATCACAGGATGCTGCAGGTTTAGTTCAAAGTTCATATTGTATCACTATGTCTAGTCTGTGATGTCATTTCCCATACAAAGTCCACTTTTGTGTGTGATATCAAAATTCATATGAATGAATATGACAAAGGTTAATGGCTAATTATGACATAGCTATGATTATTGCAAAGGTACATACTGACCTTGAGCCTTATACCGTATAGCAATTATATTTCATGGATATAAAATTTTGCAAAATTGTTCCTTCTAAGCATTCGCAGATAAAAAATTTCGTGAGTTTTGGCAATTTGTGAAATTTATTATCCATGAAATATATGTGCTATACGGTACTAATCAATTTTTATTAGCAAAGCTAAAGTGACATACTGCATTATAGTCTTTAAAAAAGTCTATAGTTAACATACCCTCAGTACATGTTCAGTTATGCAAGTACTATAATTTTATGTAATTAAAACTCTTTCCATAGCTAATTGTGGATCATCAACATTTGATTCAATTCGCCTTGTTGGAGGGTCCGAATATTGGGAAGGACGTGTTGAAGTATGCATTAATGGATCATGGGGTACTGTCTGTGATGATTCATGGGACGTTCGTGATGCTACAGTTGCTTGTATTCAATCAGGATATAATGTGTACAGAGGTAATGAAGTCTTCAAATATAATTACAATGCTATACTAGCTATTGACTCCATGTATGTGTAGCACATACAAAGTATTTAATTTATTATTTTTTATACAGGAATCCCTTATAAGAATTCATATTTTGGAGCAGGAAATGGAAGCATATTTATGGCTAATGTTCGTTGCACTGGAGATGAATTCACCCTTACTGACTGCCCTCATACAACTAATCATAATTGTGACCACTCTAATGAGGCTGGAGTTAGATGTGAAAGCCGAGGTATACACAGTATTAGTGATGCATGCATTTAAAAACATTCAAATAATGGTGAGACTTTTGATCTCATCAGGAGCCTATAATAACCTACAATGCACCTCTATTACAAATGTAAAAAATTATTTCATTTTTGGTTTTTGCACACACACACACACACACATAAAGATTAACATTAACTCTATTGTTTGTTCTGTAGACAGTGATGTACCAGAAGGATATATTGTTGGAGGAATAGTTGGTGGAATTGTGTTCCTAATCCTTTTATTTGTGGCTGGGATTGCTGTATGTGTAGCTGTGCCTTGTTTTACACGTGTACCAAAATCCTCCAGAGCCATAAGAACAGTACCTGTTGATATGCCAGCACAAGCTACTAGTACTGAATCCCAGACTATTACAAAAAATCAATCTTATGTTGAGCAGAATATAGTCTGATAAATCTATCTTGACAAATCATCTACTTGTTTTATGTAGCATATTTCATATTTTTAATAAAATGATTTCACATATGCAACCAGCATTTGATGTAATTACAGCATTTGGTTAATGAAGAGTTGTACTTAGCTTAATGCAGATTCAAATTATAAAATCATTACTTTCATACTTTTGTCCCTTTACCAACTGCTGAGGTAGCTATTGATGAAACATACGAGCTAAAATGCTGTGAACTGCAAAAGTTTAGAATTTAAAAATTGAAAAATTACATGGAAAATTACATGGAAAATGACAAAAATTTGATGCACAGAAATTATTTACAGAAATGACATGAACGTAGTTATCAAAAAAAGGAAGTATCAAGACTTAGGCTTTTTCTTTAATGTAAACTTAGGTTTCCTTTTTTTATTATTACTATTATCTTTATTTTGTTTTGGAGGAATGTTGGAAAAGTAGCTGAAAACATGTGGACTTTTTTGCTGATGATGTTTCTGAGCTTCCAACTCTAACCTCATTTTATAATTAAGTTGCTCTTTCCCTTTAAGCTTCTTGCCTAACTCCTTAATAGACTGTTCTCTCAAAACCTCTTCCTTATGCTCCTGGTCTGCCTTTACTTTATTCTGTGATTCTACTTCTAGCTCCTTCACCATCTGCTGCTCCTTCACCATCTGCTGCTCCTTCAGTGACTCTCTCCTTTTCATTTCCTCCATTTGTGCCTTCTCTCTTGCCTCTCGAGCTTTCTTCAGTACAGCTGATTCTGATGGTTCTTTCTCCATTAAAGGTGTAGTAGTCGGAGGAGGTTCTTCACTTTCTAATAATTCTTTTAAGTTTATTACAGGTGGTTTATCAGTAGTTTCTTCTGGAACTTCCATTCCATCATCTAAGAGTGATATGATGCTCTTCTCTTCTACATTCTCTTTGTTGATTTCTGGCTCCTCTTCATAAGATGTAAGCCTCTCTCTTAGCTCAGCTTGCATGGCAAGCTCTTGAGCTTTCTGCATCTCTAATTCTTTCTTTTCTTTTCTTTTTCTCTCAATCTCAAGTCTCCTTTTCTCTGCTCTAGCCGACTGAAGATCTGATCGTTTTAGCCCATCAGTTTTCTCTAGGACTAGCTCTTCTGTTCCTTCAGGTATTTCATCAATGTTTACGTCAGTCAAATCACTTGCTAGTTCAAGAGGTGTTATGACTTGTGAATTATTTGGTGACGTTAGCTCTGAGCCATCTCTTCCCCTCTTCTGCTTCTTGCTTCGTTTCTTGGTTAGCTTACTGATCTTCTTGGCACTACAATTGCTGCTGTCAGTAGTTTTTAAAACATTTTGATCAGCTTTTGCTTTTTTCATACTCGTTGAAGTTTTACTTGCTGAGGCTTTCTTTTTCGCACCACTCTTTGACGAAGAAGGGTTGTCTAATTCCTAAAATTTAAAAAGCAAACATAATACAGATAAAATACAAGTACAATGTACATGTACATGTAATATGCAAAAAATAGTGATTATTATTTTTTAAAGAGCTCACCTGATTTTGAGATGATGCAGTCAATGAGACCATTAAATCTACGATACTGTCATTACTATTGTCTTGTCTACTGTAATTATTGTCCTCGCAAATAAAATCAACATTGTCATCAAACCGAACCTTTAAAAATATTAAATTAACATCATGTAATTTTATCAATAAAAGCATTACCTGAATCCCTCCCTCATACAATTCATCTCCTTGCCCATCAGGTATGCTAATATCAGTGGTAGTTGGCTGTAATTCTGACTGATAGCTAATAACAGAGACACAACCATTAGGAGTTGGATAAGTACAAGAATCAAGTCCAGAGTCACTCTCAGCTGGATGAACATCACCTAATGGTAAAAGATAAATGAAATGATGGCGGCATCTAATAATAGTGCATATACTCTTGACTAATAATAATAACAATAATGATAATGATAATTACCATCTCTTTCCTCAGGTACGCCATCAGTCCTATAAGGTTCAATGATGTTGATAAATTAAAAAGAGAATAATGCATTTTTCTTACATTTTTTTTGTTAGTTTGGTAAGACTCTCTATATAAACACCAGTGAAGTTGCCAGGTTTTATAATAGTGCGACCATCATCCTCTGAATCCTATGGAATATGAGATCAAAATAAATAGAAAATAAATACATCATATCTGATAGTATAATTCCTTTATTGCATACCTTTTCAGTATCATAAGTAAGAACTAATGCAGCAAATGCATTGGTTGTTTTAATATCGTGGACTGCATTTCGAGACAGTGACTTAACTCTCTGGATTCGCTCGTGTTCATGAAGCTAATTCAAAAAGAAAGAGTAAGGAAAAGGTACTTCCAGTCATACCTGACATGCCTGTCCAATGATCATATCATCAGGAGACGTAAAGAGAACTAGATTTCCACGTTGGGTTACATAGGTCTTGGAGAGATTGAGAACATGTGGCTTGTATATCTTAGCATACTGTCCTTCACGAGACTGAGAGGGTTTCGTAAATGGCTGTCCCTATCAAATTGAAGAAAAAGGCAGGATACACAATGTAACACAAGCTCTCATTTGTTAGGCTTCTTTAATTCGTCAACAAACATCATTCGTGGTTATAGGTTCCATCAAACGAGGTTTCCTTATTTCTCAAGTGAAGCCAAAGCTTTAAAAATATTTACCACTTTGAAGGTGGTAAATAGCACAATGGAGACACTTTACAACTAATCTAACACCATCACATGATTAGATAATATACACATTATGAAATTGAAAATTACATAAAATCTACACAACCCAACCACTGCCCGTCAGATGCTCTACTATATATCATAGTACTAATAACACAATGGTAACCACATTATTAATGGTAACAGACTACAGTCCATTCACTTTCACCTGACCCCCGGGCCCCCAGCTTTTATCAATTAATAAATAACCACGTCACATCCGCATTCATTACATCCGCATTCATTACGTATTTGTGGTGTGTGTGGAAGCCATGCAGATAAGTAGCAGCTGAATTTATTCTAGCTGTTCAACAGCTGTATAATCGTGGTCAAAGGCACATGTATGTCATTGACTTCATAGAGGGACATCCAAAAAAGGCTAAGCCTTGTAATTTCGACCCGGTTTTTTTTCTAATGGACAGGAAGGACCTAGCAATTCTAATGGTGCAAACAAAATTTCTAAATTCCATGTTTATCAAAACTTATAACAAAAAATCAATAGGTCAGACAGATTTTAAGGATCATACCGAGAGATCACGGGAGTCCTGGGAATAGCACTCTATCTCGACTCCACCATCAATCAATCCCGTCCCTCTAGCGAGGAGAGAGAGGGCCCCATTAGGAGACTGATGATTGCTCGATCTTGTCCTGTTCATGGCCGGTACCCTGTTCATCTCATCTAGTTGACATAGCAACCACTGACCGCCCCTTTTTATAAAGGCTGTCATGACAACGAGAACCACACCCAGTTAATTAGCCACGCCCCATTTAGCCTTACCCCTCGTGACGGACCCGCTTTGTTTCTTCTCTTGTTGTGGTGGCCCCTTCATCATTCCTCCGTGGCTCT
This sequence comes from Amphimedon queenslandica, assembly GCF_000090795.2. Lineage (NCBI taxonomy): Eukaryota > Metazoa > Porifera > Demospongiae > Haplosclerida > Niphatidae > Amphimedon > Amphimedon queenslandica. The sequence continues at coordinate 175,034 of NW_003546292.1, read as the reverse complement.
CTTTCCTGCTCTGATATTTATCTATCCTACTCATGGAGCCGACTAAACAAGAAATATCTCAAGTTTTTAAAAGAGTGAGGGCATCTGGCCCAAACAAGGTAGGGAGATGTATTACACGTACTTACTGTACATGTCGAGGTACATGTACAAGCATGAAAGGAATCGATAATTTTGTCATAAAGGAAAACTGTCACATTAATTGATTTGCAATGCCCCTGTACAATAATCATGAAAGGAGATCATTTTACGAGATTGTTGCTATGGATTTTAATATTTGAAAAAATCTCGTTATTGATAGGCTACCATCAACTTTTATTCTTACAGGGTTGTTTTGATTGCGGTAGTAAGAACCCGACCTGGGCTTCAGTGACATACGGTGTGTTGATATGTATCAACTGCAGTGCTGTTCATCGCTCTCTTGGCGTTCATATCAGCTTCGTGAGGTAACTTTTAATCTCAATTTGTACATGTATTCAGTATTATACAGAAGCACATGATTTTTGAGTTACTCTTGATTGTACTATGTATTGTTTTGGTACACACGTGCTAACCTAATTTACATGTATATGCTTAAAATAAAATCAGATTATTTTGTTGATTTAATTTGCACTTTATTTAATTCAGGTCAACACAGCTAGATTCGTGGACATGGATACAATTAAGAGCAATGCAAGTTGGAGGGAATGCTGCTGCTGTAAGTCTAACCATCATTCTCTCATTATTCATTAATGGTTGTATCACACTGGCAACAAGCCAGAGCCTAGTGTGGTGCCAGATTAGATTAGAACTCTATTCAAGGATTTTATTACAAAACTAAATGTACTGTACTATGCATAGTGTGAATGTCTATAGTCTACTTACAGTTTGTGATATACATGTATCTATTTTGGATACATATACAATGTGTCATTTTCTTTTTCCTCCTTCATAATGATCTTTTCTTTATTTCTTTCTCTCTCCCTC
>NW_003546292.1:123888-173323 GCF_000090795.2 Amphimedon queenslandica | reverse complement strand
AGGTTTGACATTATCACAATTATTCTAGATAATTTTGATTATTCAATCTCCAAAAAAGTGTTATCCTGGGAATATTTATACATGTTCTTGCCTTACTTGTACACTGTATGTTGCGTAGAAAGTTTGAGTTGATTCTGATCAAATTAGATTTTATTATGAATTTTTGAAGCTGCTCAAAAATTTAGCAGAAGACCATGGAATATGTTATTGTCCAAGTACATGTACATGTAGCTCAAATTAATGTTGGTACTACATTAACAAACTTATTCTCATTCAGGAAGTACTTGTACATACATGTACATGTATGCTGTATTTCTCCAGTAATTCATATTATATTCATTAATGAATGTCTTGCTTTATGTAGATGGACGTAGTTCACTTATTAGTAAAAGAAAGCCAGCTGCCAAGCCTAGTGTAAGTGAATACCACAATTAAGCTCCAATGTGTATTGTGAATTCTTTGTTTAGTTTGGTAAAGGACTAGGAGCCCAGAAAGTCAACAGGAGTTTCTCTGAGATTGAAAAACAAGCAGAGGAAGAACAGAAAACACTAGAAAAGCAAGCAGCTGTCTTTACTGAAAAAAGCCCCCACCAAGACAAGTAAGAATAGAATACCAGACTTGGAGGAGAGAGAAAAAGCACCTGTCCTTACTATAATAAGGTGGCAACTAGCCCCCTATACTACACTAGCAGCTCCTTTTATGTGTTATAAGATTCTTTTTAATGTTGTGTTCTAGGACAGAGTTTGCTGTTCAAGTTGATAGACAGAAGATGGCCTCTCTTGATCCAATGAAAGCTAAGCAGGCAGAAAGGCTAGGTATGGGGCTATCTCGTGCAAGGTACTAGCAAAGTTATATTTGTATATACATGTACATGTATCAGTAGAGCTGCTACATTAACCTTACATGTACTGTACATGTACGTGTATGTACATGTACATCAGGGTTTCTTTCCCATTGGATTTTGGCATAATGCTTACTGCTTACTGCTTCTTTTCATTTAACTTCATCAAAAATTGCACCAAAGGCCCTATAGCATATGTATGCTATAGGGACTAAAAAGTTCTTCAATTTTTTGATGTACATGTATATGTACATATATTTATGTTGTCTAAATATTTTGAGCAGATTCTGATCAAAATTGGATTTATTATGAATTTTTGAATTCGCTGGAAAATCGGGTCAAAGCTACTGTACATGTACATGTAGATCCTGCATGTACTATTGACTAGAATGCTTATAACTCAAAAATTATTTGTTGGAAACACCTCAAACTTTCTACATAGCATAAGGACATCAATGTGTATCGGAAAATGTAATAAAAATTTGGAGTGTTTTCGGAGCCATTTTTTGGAAAAAACCATGGGCTATAGCCTTGGGTATTTTTCAAAAATTGGCTCATTTTTAAAAATGCTTGTAGCTATACCTTTGCTTTTTTTCAAAAATTGGCTCATTTTTAAAAATGCTCATAACTTGAAAAATATTTGTTGGAAACAGCTCAAACTTTCTACACAACATAAGGACATCAATGTGTATCATAAAATGTAATAAAAATTTGGGGTGTTTTCGGAGCCATTTTTTGGAAAAAACCCTGGCCTATAGCCTTTGCTTTTTTTTCAAAAATTGGCTCATTTTTTAAAATGTTCATAACTCGAAAAATATTTTTCGGAAACAGCTCAAACTTTCTACACAGCATAAGGACATCAGTGTGTATCGGAAAATGTTATAAAAATTTGGGGTGTTTTCAGAGCCATAGGTCTTGCTCATGAAGTTTGCTTTTAGCTCACTTGGCATACTTTTTATTGGAAACCCTCATGTACAATGTACATATTAAAAAATTGATGGAACTACTCAACTATGGGCCTTATAAACTTTTTTGGCAAAGTACATGGAGTAGTTCATGGTTTTGACTATTATTTACATGTACATGTACATGTATATTTTCATGAATTGATCATTAGTTTTTTGCTATTTTTCTAGCACTACTAGCAGCGGTAGCAGCCATTCAGCATTCAGTAGCACGAGTACCATTGATCAAGTGAACCCAACGAGTAGTAAAGGCTCAAGATACAGTAGCCATTCATCAACATCAGTACCTGTTTCTCATTCAAATGATCTCTTTGATGAATATGGACTTGATGATCCACCTTCCTCCAGGTAATAACAATTAAAAATTTTAAAAAGTTATGCTTGTTTAAAAGTTATAATAATGTCAGTAGATATTACAATAATTTTAAAAACTATAATTGAAATAATAGAAATAATAGTCATTGTTGTGCTGTGCTCTATCACTGCTGCTTCTGTCTCTCTTCCTTCCTTCCTTCCTCTCTCTCTCTCTCTCTCTCTCAGATTTGATTCTGATTATCCCTCAAGGTATGACAGAGGAGGCTCCTATTCTTCTGGTGGTTTTGGTAGGAAACAACCAACAAATGACCCAAAGTAAGATTTTAATTAAAAAACCACACAGTTACTGTCACATACAGTAGATCTGTTGCAATTATAAATGCATTAATTTTGTTAATTACTGTGAATGAGGTTTTATTTTAGTATTGCATGTACATGTATTCACATGGATCATGTGTCTTTTATAGGTTCAGTAGTCACAGTGCATTTGGGTCACCTTCAAGAGGTTCCAGTAGTAAGCAGCAAGAGCCTCCTGACACTACTGGATACACTGGCTCTTATTCAGGATACAAAGGACGGAGTCAAAGAAGGTACTAGTCACTTTAAAGTATTTGTGTGAATAAACAATAATGAAATTAGTACCATATTTTATTTATTGTTTTTGATTATTTTTAGTACTAATGTCTCAAGTGATAGTAGCAGTACTAGTGCCCAGGAGAGGTTTGCAAGCTCCAAGTCAATATCCTCTGATCAATACTTCAACAGAGGGAATGGGAGCAGTGTTGATGTAAGCTACCCTATACGTGGAAATTTTTGAGCGGATAAATTTTTGCAAATAACGAGTTTGCAGGATTTCGTGAGGCCATATTTTCACGAATTGTTTTGAAGTGTCACCATTTTGTAATAATTTGGAGAGTTAAAATTAATATTTGTATGTTTTATTTTTGCAAAATTTGTGAAAATTTATTCCCTCGAAAATTTCCATGTATAGAGTAACAGTGCTCCTTGTGTATGACAATGATTATTATTATTATTATTAATTTTTTATTATTTTGTTTTCAGAGTGGCAGTGCAGAATTCTCTCGATTTTCATCATCTAATGCCATATCAAGTGACGATTATTTTGGTCGGACCCCAAAACGTAATCAATAATAATAATAACGATAATAGATGAATGTACATCATTTATTGTATTGCTTGTATTTTCTTTGTATAGAATCTTCTGATGGAGGATCATCTGTGTCTGATGTAGTCTCAAAAGTAAAGATTCACTTTTGTACATTAGCAATTATCATTAGTTAATATTATTTTTCATTTATTAGCTTACTGGGGCTGCTAATGGTGTATGGGGCTCACTTCAAGTAAGGAGGAAATTGTTTTGTTGTTTTTATTGTTTATTATGTCTTCTCTCTCTCTTATCTTTCTTTCATTTTAGGATCAGTACAGAAATTATTCCCATAAGTATTAGATCAAAATGATGATGTCAAATGTTTAATGCATTGCTTAATAACAATTCCTGCGTATTTGAACTGTTTCATTTTCAATATAATAATAATAACAATAATAATAATTATTATCACAATAGGCTTCTTTTATTAATGATTAATTATTATATCATGGTTTTTCGCCGACAAATAAATTAATTCACAGATAATAGTAATAATAATTTCATAAAACAATTTAATGACAACAATACATGTAATTATTGGAGCTGTAGAAGTGGTTAACATCGAGTACTGTCATCTGATACTTCTGGTCTGTCTCGATTCTAAAAATAGAATATTAAAATCAGATAAAATTCAAATAGTTTTAACACTATTGTTTACACCTTGTTAACACCTCTAGGTGTTAACAAGGTGTTAAAATAAAGTATTGTTTTTTTTTAAATAAGAAAAATTTTTGTTCTATAGCCACATACTATTGTACAGCCAGAAAATTTTGAAGGATTAAACTTTTACAGATACACCCACAAAGCATTTATGTAGATTTAATTTACACTAATCAAAGCATGGTATAAAATATGCAGTTACTAAAAATAGCAGTTATTAAAATTCATCAAAATAATATTATTTGTTAGTATAAGTTGTTTACATTGTATATGTATTGTTGTTATTTATTACATTAATTCATACCTGTATGGTTGCTTTCAATAAGTCAACCCATTGGGAGCAATCCTCTTCATTATTAGCAAAGAAAAAGAAAGTGCGTTCTGGCAAAACAAGTCTAGAAAACCATAACGATGATGATAACAATGATAATAAAAATACCCTAAGACTAATAATGGTCAAAAATTGGGCCAAAATCCCTGTACTATAGAACAGCAAACTTTATCAAAAATAAAAAAAGTAGAGAGTTCCTGATTTTTATAATTTTTTCTGATACATATACATGCACTTATGTTGTGTAGAAAGTTTAAGCTGATTCCAAACTACAAATACCATTCACTTTTAGTCTTTTACCTAAATCCGAAATCTTTACCAAAAGAAGGATCATAGTCAGCAGAAATTCCTCTGAGAACGTTAATACTTCTGATTGGCTTGGGTGACTATTAGAATACATTGTTATCATTACATTGTTGTTGTTGTTGTTGTTGTTGTTGTTGTTGTTGATTCTTACTTGCTTTGTTTTGTAGTAACTTAGAGTCGTGTTACGTAGGACAAACCATCTAACTTTCCAATTCTAGAGGAGACAGGACATCAAAACATCTTAATTAAAATGTTTTTCACCTTTTTAATTTTTCCTAACTTTGTTAAGTAACCTTCTCTGGATGCCACCTGACAGTTATCACATTAGAAATAAACCATACAGCAACAAAGGGAGGGAAAGAGAGAGAGAGAAAGAAAAATAGACACTGTATCGAATACAGATAGTCAGTTCCAGTTATAATTCTTAGCATATTTCATATTATGTATTGCAATAAGGAACAAACTATAGTTACTGCATCTACATGTACATGTACAGTAGATTAACATTCTTTACATTGCACATCTCACATACAACGTAGTTGTACATGTGAAAATAGTAAAAGTATAAGTAATATCTAAGTAATTTTAGCATTTACTGACACAATAAGGTAAAATCTCTTAAAATATGAAACAAACAGACTGTAAGGTAAGTCTTGGACATTCAGAAGAGAGAGAGAGAGAGAGGGATAGAAAAAGAAGTAAGGAAAATAAAAAAATACCATCTAGTACACATAATGAATACACAATGAATTACTGCATGGCTCCAGAGTAGCACTAACCGGTGTTATTTGTTGTAATCTTCTGTGTAAACTATCCAGTTCAGGAGATGAATCAGTATCGGGTAAATCATAACTGTCACTGTCTGACTCTTCAACTACAGCATTATTAACCATCCTAGTTACAGCATGATGATGCACTTCCGTGTACAAATGCTGCTCATCAACTTCACGCGAATACGGATAACTTAACACAACGGTGATCCCTGAGGATAGATAAAATAAAAGAGAGTAATGCCAAATAATATTACATGTATATTATATTACATTATATTATATATTATACATGCAAGCAAGAGTGCATAACAGTACTAAATATGTGTACCAATTGTTACATCTAGAGTATATAATAGCAAGGCTGCAAAAGTTGTGGCAGCCATTTTGAAGTGGGGTGAATCCTACTTAGTAATGCTACCACGTTACTAATAATATACCTATTGTATAGTGGGTACGGCATAGAAGTAATCTTTGTCAAAGTGAAAGGGCATTTTATCAATTACCATTATCAAACAATAACAAGAAGATAGAAATACACATGTATGCAATGATCAAAACAACATGTTGCCTTTTGCCAAGTTTAAATCAAAAAATAAAATATTAATGATGACAAGCAATCAGTACAGTTGTATTGAGTAGGGCCATGATGTCCTTGTATGCTTCAGTTAACAATAAAGTATCATCAATAGGTGCATTTTCCCACTATCTTTTTGCTACTAAAGAATTGTTTGTACATGTGGTAATGTCCATTGGAAAATAATCTTAGCATTACTATACTGTGAGCTTTCAAGTTTAGATAGCAATAGGGGAGTGCTATTACAAACGTTATACCTGACTCTCCACCAACGATCGGTCTCTCTAACTCAAAGTGCTTCTTCAGAGCATTCACATTGTCAAAGAAACTCCTCCCAAACTGATATCTGTTGTCCGGGAGTCGCTTGACCTTCATGTGTTGAACTGATTGAGAGAACCTACAGAAACATACACAATAACACAAGGAACTGATGGAGAAATGAATGTTCAGGGTTCAAAAGAGGAGGCACTATTATAAGATTTCCCCTGTCCTCATGTATTACAAATACATGTACATGTACATTACTCATAATCACTCGTGTGCATTATCTCTTGCTACTCATGACCAGATGTTTGCGTGTTTGTGCATCTCCCACCATGTCTATACATGTGGTCAACATGTGTTTGATGTTGATGGTTGACATACTTGACTGATAGAGTATACTGATCCTTGCCACCAGTTGCTGATGGTCTGAGGAGGTAAGAGCCTTCAGGAGCGTTGTCAATCAGCATGCATTCAGCTGAGTGTCTTGTTAGAAATGGATGAAACCACCTAGCGATAGTCATAAGGTCAACAGTGGCAAAAAAGATGACTTTAATGTAGTGTTGTTTTAGTTACAAAATGTGACTTTTAGTTAGTAATAGTTAGTTATGAAGCTTTAGATTTTGATTTTAGTTAGTTTTAGTTAGTTATGCTTCAATAAAAATAATTTTAGTTAGTAATAGTTAGTTTTTAAAATTTCTAAATCTTTTTAGTTAGTTATAGTTAGTTTAAGTATTTTTTAAAAAGATTTAGTTAGTTATAATTAGTTAACTAAAAGTAAAATCTGGCCTAACTAAAAGGGTTTTAGTTTTAGTTATAGTTACCTAAAACATTTTTACTAGCTACAAGTAGTGAAGTACTAGACTGATAAGTACTTCTATGTTTTAGTTTGAACTTTAGCCATTTTAGTTAGTAATAGTTAGTTTTGCAAATTCTATAATACTTTTAGTTAGTTATAGTTAGTTTTTTAAATTTTTAAATATTTTTAGTTAGTTATAGTTAGTTTTAAAATTTTTTAAAAAGTTTTAGTTAGTTATAGTTAGTTAACTAAAAGTAAATCTGGCCTAACTAAAAGGGTTTTAGTTTTAGTTATAGTTAACTAAAACAACACTACTTTAATGAAACGGATACAATAATTGTTGACATTGTCCCACATCCAATTACATGCTTCTTTCTAGCCTGCATACATTATATAAGCTACAAGTGCATATATAAAGGTCAAATTTTTAGATTTGTATTTTACTAAACAGTTTATCATAAATAGGCCGAGGCAAGTCTTCCTATGTGAATTACTTAAGGATAAGCTCTCACTCTTTCAATTGTAGTTCAAATACAAACAAGGCTGTTGTATAGATTCATTTCTTATCCCCATTACATAAACATGATATGTATTTTTCCAAGGACAATAACAATGATTTACTATCTATGGTTTACTTCATTTTCATCATTGGGTCGCTAAGATAAGCAGTTGAACTCTCACTCGATCGAGACACGCTGGTAGCTCTGGGACTGGCAGAAGACACAAACGGCTGGTTTGACATTTCAGCCATCGTTACTGCTGGTCCAGTCTGCCTAAACCCTCCTTTTGAGCTAAACTGTCCCTTCCCTAGCCCAGCTTCTCCGTTGCTTGCTTTGCTTTACTTAAGAATGAATGAAATTAAAATTTTCTTTAACAATAACAAAGGATACGTTAAAAAGGATATAAAACGGCAATAAAAATGTGAACAATGAACACACAACTCTACACTACTGTAGTACAATACACTGAATCAGTATTTCCAGTCACATATCACACATCATCTTGTAAAGCAACGGATTCATCCCTAGCATCTCCATCATTGATACCAGTGTAACTGCTAACAAGGCTCCTTGCATTCCTTGGAGATGGGGAAGAGCCTCCTATGCCTTGAGTAGCATCATCATTCTCAATTTCCACATAATTACTCTTCCCACCACCACGAACAGTAAAACCCCGTCCTCTTCTCTGCTTCCTTTTCTTCCAGAGCCCATATGCACCAAATACAGCAAGAGCTACTACTGTACATACAACAACTGTCACTGAAACAGATACAACTATAGACACTGTAGATGAGCCACTGCTGCTGTCTGAAGTGAAGTTACCAGAAGGATCAACGATCGCTCCTGATGCTTGCAGCTGTTGAAGGAGCTCCTTACCAGTGATAGACTGAGAGTCATCCTTCACCCATTCACCGGATTCCTCCTTGATCCAGAACTCACCGTATGCTCCTTGAATAACAAGACTTTGGGTGAGGTTCTTCTTGAGTATAGACTTGGAGCGATAAGGAGGCAGAAGAGGTAGAGTGATGGAAAACTGACTCCTGATCTTTGCACAATAACTTATCTCACATTGCTCATCAACTGTTGCTAGAACTCTCTTGTATAACTTTGGGCAGCGTTTAGGAGCATTAGCAGGAGTCAGGTGACCACTTTCACGCATTGCAAGAGACACAGCTAGGGGATTTCCTGACTGACAGCTTATGAAGCCTCCAAAGGGAACAGCATAAGCAGCACCTAACTCATACTCGGTGCTTAAACAAACTTCCATGTTTTCCCCAAGACGTACTGCATAGAAATGATTGGGGCAAGACATTGATTTTGTGACCGGGTTGATGCTCTTTGCTGTATAAATGCCTCCAAACATGAATCCATGACTGCTCTCAACTTCGCCTTCAGCCACACACCAATAGGCCTGATAGTTAGCAGCACTCATCACATTGATAGTTGCCTGCATGCACTGACAGCACCTGCCCCAACCAAAGAGATGGCAGTGATGACAGACATTGTGGCATATAGATTTCTTACTGACACCAGTTATCGTTCCATTGTGCAGCTCTATAGCAGTATAGCCAGCTGGGCATGAGAAGTTTCCTGTTAGCGGATTACGTTGAGCTCCACCCTTAGCACAGAGATCTTGATAATCAAGACCAGGTTCTACCTGGCATGTTTGATAGACGCCACCAAAGCTGTAATTTGTGAGAGGTTGATCACAGGATCCGTCGTTAAGATTTGCTTCATATTCAAAGTTTGGCGAGCTGGGATCTGTGCAGCCGTAGTGAGTATTAACACTGTAATATCGATTAACGGCATAGTAGACGTAATCAACCAGTTCTCTAAGCGTAGGACTAGGCAGTTCAGGAAGACTTTCAGGGGTCAAGGCATAATGAAGAGGTTCCCCTTCTCTATCGATAGCAACAAGATTATCTGGGAGACCTTCAGCCCACTCGTCAAGTGTCATATTAGGATGAAGTATGGGACCTCCAATAGAAAAAATTTGAGAATGTGTCACAGCAGTTTCGTATGCTGTAGTGTCGGCATTGGAGTGAGAGAAAGCTGTTGAAACACCGACAGAAAACATACCACTATAAAATGAGCCAGAGGCTGCAGCAGTAATTGATATCAAATCAGAATCTTTATCTAGTACGTAAGATTTTTTGATGGAGTCAATCTGTGCAGCAAGCCCACCAGCTTTAACTGATTTAACGATATGAGTACCATAATCCCTGACAAGCACGTCAGACAAGTAGCCGGCATAGAATGTGTTGTTGCTCTGTATGTTAGCTGCAATATCAAGTAGACGGGTCTTAAATCTGGTGTCTAATTGAAAGCCAGGCTGAAGGACGAGCTTGTAGCGATCAGCACGAATCTGTGTTCTAGTGGTCTGTGATAAGCTATTGTACTGATGCTCTTTGACTGTTTGATACTCAAAACCAAACTTGCCACTGATCAGTGAAAAGGCACTGGCTTGAACATTGATGGAAAAAGAATCCATTGAAGTGTAGTCGTCCCAATGTGCAAAGAAAGAAGCAAGCGTATCCACCCGGGCCCTCTGGAGAGGAATAACGAGAAAATCATCTGGAACGAGATATTGCCCATCATTGGTGACTTTACATTGGGTGTAAGACCTCTTAGCGATTGAACTCATCTCGTGATTCCTGAGGTTGTCAAATCCTTGACCAGGCAGTGCCTCCATGCGAAGGAGGGGTTCGTTCCTCCCCGGCTGTGTGCTGGGACAATTCCTAATGTCGCCGACAGGATAAGTAGCAGGGCTAGAGCCATTTAGATCACTCGACGCCGTCACAAAGACAAAGAAAAGAAACCAACAGCAAATCTTCTTCATATTTCCCAGCTGCGCTATCTAAGCAATTGACAAATCGAGCAAAGCCTGTTTATACAAGACAATTATCACGTGGACATACTTAATGAGCCACACCCTCACTCTGCTGCAGCTAGGCTAAGCTAGCTCTGCTTTGTGCACTGATATTCATGCTCTATTGATTAAAGGTCAAGTCAAGAAGATGTCTTCATACAAAGCGGCTTTCATTCTCTTGTGCACCACTGCCTGTCTTGCAGTTCCTCCACCTCCAGGACCAAATATTGTCATGATGCTTGTTGATGACTGGGGCTGGGCTAATGTTGGATATCATCGGAATCCACCAACCAAAGAGGTTGTGACTCCAAACATTGATAGTCTAGTGAGACAAGGTCTGGAGCTAGACCAGCATTATGTCTTTAATGTTTGTTCTCCTTCAAGATCTTCGCTGATGTCTGGTCGGCTACCAATTCATGTCAATGATCTCAATATAGAACCAGATTATTATAATCCTGACGATCCTGTCTCTGGATTCTCTGCTATACCCAGAAATATGACTGGAATTGCACAAAAGATGAAACTTGGCGGCTACGACACTCATCAAGTTGGTAAATGGGATGCTGGAATGGCTACACATACCCATACACCAAAAGGGCGTGGATTTGATTCCTCTTTTGGCTATTTTCATCATGCCAATGACTTTTATACTGAAATAGATGGTAAACCATGCAATAAGACCAAAATTGTTGACATTTGGGTCACTGACAAACCGGGCTATGGTTTGAATGGTACAGGCCCAGATAATTATGAAGAAGGTTTGTTTAAAGAGCAGCTCCTTAAAGTTGTTAATGAGCATGACACAGGGAAGCCATTGTTTCTTTACTATGCTCCTCATATTGTACATGCACCACTTCAAGTACCACAGAGATATCAAGACAAGTTTAGCTTTATTGACGATCATGATCGTCAAATCTATCATGCCATGGTAAACTACCTTGACGACGTTGTAGGCGAACTTGTTGATGCACTCAAGAAAAAGGGACTTTGGGAAAATCTGCTATTCGTCACTAGTAGTGACAATGGTGGACCAGTGTATCCTGGAGGTGGTGCCAATAACTATCCACTGAAAGGAGGGAAGGCAAGCGACTGGCAAGGAGGAATACGTTCCAATGCTTTTGTATCAGGAGGCTATCTTCCAGAGAAAATGAGAGGCAAGAAATTGGATGGGTATATTCATCTTGCTGACTGGTATGCTACATTCTGTGCACTAGCTAATGTCGATCCAACAGATGAGGCAGCAGCCAAAGCTGATCTTCCTCCGATAGATAGTTTAAATATGTGGCCACTAATTTCAGGGGAAACCATGACATCGCCACGTGTTGACATACCCATCTCATACAAAACTCTAATCAGTGGCGAATACAAAATTCTAACTGGTACAAATAATCAAGCTGGATATACCGGGCCACAATATCCTAACCAAACCAATCCTAACGGAGGAATCAACATTTTTCAACAATGTGGAGATGGCTGCCTCTACAACATTATGACCGATCCTGAGGAAAGGGTTGACCTGGCAGCAAAAATGCCAGATAAACTCAAGGAAATGCAGCAGAAGCTTGCCCAGTACCAAAAAACTCATTTCGCACCAGATCGTGGCAGCCCCTGGCCTGGAGCATGTGATGCTGCTTTAAACACATACAATGGATTCTGGGGACCTTTTGTACCTTAAAAACATGTAAAATGCTTGCTATTACTATGCTACGCAGCTACAGTCCTTGCTATTGCTGTACTATAATAGTACTTGCTATTGCTGTACTATATTTATAGATACTTGGCCAAATTATCAGCTAAAAATTCAAAATAAATTTTCTGTTTCCGCTGTTTGATATTTTATATAGTGAAACTGAATGTAAACTTTTTGTTTATGATTCCATTGCAGCTGTAGCAATTACTTTCCCTCCTAAGACCTTGGCCTTGCGCAGTGGAAAAAACTCGGTCTTCTGTTCTTCGATCTAAGGCCACAATTATGTGCATAAAAGAAATGAGCTACATTTTGTAAAGCTTACATTATCACTGATGTACTTCTCAATTGCATTGTGGTCATTTTTATGGATTGAGTCGAGATGAAGGTAGAAATAAACGTAGTTCCACATGTTGTGATCAAACAGTACATGATGAGTGAACCCCTATATAATGATTGGATAGACAAATAGTGTGGAAAATTCCCTTCTTACTTCAGCATTTCTTTCAAATGTGTCATTATCAATACCACATATAAAGCAACAGTTTCTCTGATCCCTGTTTATCTTATCCTATTAACAAAAGAGAAATACTTTCTTTATCTTATTTCATATGCTCACTGACCCTTTCACTCCTTAATTCAGAGAAACGATCGATAATAATCGCAACTACTACATTTAATCCAAGGATTGTGATGATGATGAAAAAGGTTAAGTCAAAAACAGCTCTTGAAGTATATAAAGAAAAGGATGGCTCAGATTGATTGACGTATTGAATCGGAATCATCTGTATACAAAGAAATAGTTTTGTCATAATAAAAGTTCATACTATTACTTTCAAAATATAAATTTGTATCTTACTATTCCCAGAGTGTCCAGAAGTCCCTCTCTGATCACAGACACATAACACTCCACCATTGTCTCACAGAATCTATGCACATTATCAAAGTAATTGTGCCAGAGAATGAATGAGAAAACAGCAAAAATGAGCAGGATGCTTAATCCAAGGAGAGCAACAGAAATCAACTGAAGGGCTATACAGGGATAGAAAATAAAAAGCATAAGTGCTGAGAACTAGGAAATTATGTATGTGTTGTATATGAACTCACCACTTCTGGCAAGAGCTGTTAAGACATAATTTAATACATTACTCCTTATAAATACATATAGTATGCAACCACAGTAGAAGTAACTCGATGTGGTAAGTGCAGCAATTGAGAAGAGTAGGAAAATTATACGATAAAGCGTAGAAAAACTGAAGAAATTAACTTTAAAATAGTTAGAATTTTTTTGCTTATTGGTTATTAAAAACTGAACAATCTTCATCATTCCATGCTCAGAAAGGAATACCATCAAATTACTGATTATATCCAAATTTCTACAAAAATAAAAACTACATCCAATAGATTAACAATTGTGTTTACTTACAATATTTCAGACAGTAGTGGTATTCTAATAAATATATTAGGTGCAGCATAAACACAATATTCTGTGACCATCCATATTGAGAGGACTAGATGAACAGTTCCAAGTATGTACAGTAGATAATCAGAGAACCATGATGCCACGCTAGGAACTAAAACAATTTCTCTCTCAGTGACGACTGTGTAATTTGCACTTGAGTTGTCACTAAAATCATAAAAAAATATACTGCATCTCTTGCTAAACTTTAAAAAAATACTTTTCTGGTATCTTGAAAAGGAATAAAACAAACAAGTTAAGCAACAATGTGAGGTAGAAAAGAAGAATGTGCCTCATGTTCCTAATAATAATAATCAAAAATCAAATTAAAGTAATGATGTGTTTACAGTATCTATAAATACTTACGATCCAGCTACTGCCCAATACATGTATCGATTATTATTAATCATGGCCTAATGATGATAAATCATTATCAATACAAGCTACTTCTTTCACTATACCTTGTGTTTAACATTTTTCTTGATTGCCTTCATCCATTTGAGGAGGTCCTTTACTTTATCTTCCAGAGTATCCCGTTTGATATTTTGCAGGACTAGGGACTTCTCACTTTCAGTTAACTATTTTAACAAGTAATTGAACCAAAATTTTGATCAGAATCTAGCTCAAACATTCTACACAACATAAGAGTGTGCATATGTATCAGAAATAATTTTGAAAATAGAGAACTCTCTCCTTTTGATTTTAAGCCTTCGGTCATTGGCCATATCTTTGAGCAACTTTTAAAAATTATAAAAATATAATTTTGATTGAAATCAGCTCTCAAACTTTTTACATAGCATAAGAACAAAAATTAATTTTAGGCACACAAACTTACAACAGGAGCAAATTGAAAATACACTTTTGTCAATAGTTCTTCTCCATCTCTTGTAATATAGTTGATTTCAATGCTTCTAGAGTAGTTTTCAAGGTATGCCCACAGGTCTTTCATCACTACATCATTCTTGCACAATTCATCATAACAAACTATCAACAATACAAGTCATTAAATTGGTACAAAGACATGAAATGAATCACCAAGTTTCTTAACAGGTGTATCAGTATAGTCAGCAATCTTTCTCAATACATGATAAGCCCTGTATAAATACAATAAAATTAATGTAAACCATCTCTATACATGGATGCATGTGCATCAACTGGTATCTTTACCTGAATAAAACAGGTATATCAGACCTAATTCTCTTTGTTGAAAAGTGACAATGATGCAACTCCTATGCATATGTAAAACAAAAAATGCTTACAAAATATTATAAATCTCTTACCCAGATTTTTCTCATGGTTAATAAAATATTTTTTAAGCATAGATCCTGTGCAATTCCATGAGCAAAATTCTTCGACTCACTATGTGTTTCTTCAATCATCACTTCCAGGAGCTCAATGGCTGAAGATTTAATACTGAAGAGCTCCCGTGCCTAACCCAGTGACAATAAATTTAGAGTCAATGACCATAATTATGCACAAAACTACACATACCTCTGCTGATGTAGCAGCATGACTCCAAGACAATATAATGTTGATAGAGTTGACTATTTGATTCTTGCAAGCAACTTCTCGATTGCTAAAGTTACCAGCACACATCTCAATCAATGCCTGTGAGAAAAGGAAAGGGTCTTACAGGCAAATGTGACTTTAATATACTTGAATTGCTTTCCTGGTAGGAATAAACAAGTACTTATTATAGTTTTCAGCTAGAGTCTGGAAGAGCACAGTAACTAAGGACACTATATTAACACTCTAAAGAACAGAAACATAATAGGTATACGTGTACTTATTCTTACAAAGAAATCATTCTCTTGCTTTCTAAGTGTATTCTGCATCTCTTGATTCTGTCCATCACATATGGATGAAATCACATCCAATACTACAACAGCTTGTTCTCTGGCCTTATTGAAACTAGTTTTCTATTATAACACAGTCAGTACAGTATTCCTTAATGATCATTTTATCTGTACCAAGTGTCTAAATCTTTCTATACAAGCATAAGCACAAACAGAAGTCATCTCTCCTAATTCACTAGAAAAAGTAGCTTCCATAGTCTCTCCAATTATTTCAACTATTACAGGAGATGCTAGCCTCTTTAATAATAACAACAGTAAATATAATCATATAAGCAATGACTATACTTCTTGAACTAACCACTGTTTCAGAAGATATGGCATGCCCTAATTCACTCTACAAAAAATCCCTGGTTATTTCAATATAATAGTAGCAACTAACTTCTTGTGATTGTCTCACACAGCGTGCACTAGATGATGCTCTAGAATAATTTTTGTGTCTACACAAAAGCAATATCACACAATTAACTATGCATAATAATACCTGTAGTATGATTGACTTAGGGTGCCAGTGGCACCTTTTAAAAGCTTATTGATGCATGCAAAGATCCGTGTATCAGAAATCAAATGACCTGATTATAATTAACAGGAAAAATCATCACTGTGCCAACTAACTAAGTTTTTCTTGTGAATTCTTATTACCAAAGTGAAGAAGCCTGGATAAAAATGCTAAAATTTGAGTTAAAATCTCATCTTTTGGATGAAATAGAAGAAAAATGATCTGCCAATTAAAATCAAAAGAAAAAATCTACATCATTCTGGATATAGTACATCAATAAATATAGACATAGTAGAAATAATAATTATTATAAATATCGATCATTATACCTTTTCATGAGCACCTGCTTCTATTAGTGCATCTTGCATAGGTTTCACTTTTTTACTGTACTCTCTATAAAGTATTATTATTAGCTGCTTATTTCTTTAAATTACCAAAGGTTTTACTTTTCAAACAGTTCGGGATTGGATTTCATCAATTTCTGATTGACATTTTTTATCCTGCCATCAATGACACCAACCAAAAGTCTCAGCGACGTTAGCAAGACAAAATCAATGTTAGCTCTCTCTCTTAGTGACAATGGTAGGTGATATTTTCGATCAACTATCCTGTGGAAATTAACAGTTGTTTAGTGCAGATACAACAAGAACATAAAATCAGGTCATTAAAGCAGCATAAATAATTAAAATTTACACATAAATACACATCAAAAAATGTAATAGAAATGGACGATTCTCTCATGACAAAATAGCCTGTACTATAGTACAGGGACTTTGGGCCAATTTTGGAGCAACTTTAAAAATTCACAAAAAATCCAACTTTGATCGGAATCATCTCCAACTTTCTATACAATATAAGTACATGCATACGCATCAGGAAAAATTATAAAAATGAAAAATTCTCTCCTTTTCATTTTTGGTGAAATTTGGCCAAAGACCCTGTACTATAGTACAGGGAATTTGACCCAATTTTGGAGCAACTTTTAAAATTCATTAAAAATCCAGCTTTGATCGGAATCAGCTCAAACTTTCTAGGCAATATAAGTGCATGTATGTGTCAGAAAAAATTATTAAAATGGCAATTTTTTTCCTTTCCATTTTTGGCAAAATATTTTGAGCAACTTTAAAAATTTGTAAAAATCCAAATTTGATTGAAATTAACTGAAAGTTTCTATGCATCATAAGTACATGTATATGTATCAGAGAAAATTATTTTTAAAAATTCTCTGTTTTTAATTTTGGCAAAATTTGGCCAAAGACCCTGTACTACAAAGGGTCTTTGGCCCAAATTTGAGAGCCTTTATAAAATTACAATAAAAAATTACTGCTACAATTGTCTTTTTATATTACACTAGCATCATGTAATCTTTACTATTACTATACTATTGCATAAACCTTACCCCATCAAGGGAAGAAGTACTGGGCATTCTTTTTCGCCAGTAAATAATTTCATCAGTTCATTAAAACTAGGACCAGACACATGAAGATCTATAACACACAGTCATAATTGATATTTGATAAATATTATTATAATTTAATACAATCCCTTACTTCTAGTGTGACCAGGGTCACTTCCTTCATAAGTAATTTCTAAGTTTGAGATAAATTTTTGAAATTGAGAATTGAGCTCAATCTCATCGCTTAAATAATGCAACCCTGAACTCACAAGATATTTACTTTCATTTAAAAACAAAGCATTTCTTGCCTATAAAAAGGTCCAAGCATCATTTCATAATAATTATAATACCGTATAACACTTTAATTTGGCGGAGTTTTATTTTGGCGATTGGCAGTTTGCAAGCAGAATCGCCAATATTAAAACTGCCAATCATTAATGCACATGCTCAGTAATGCACGTGTACACAAAAATTGCCAAATTAAAAACCGCAAATTACATTTGTACAGCAAAATTGCCAAAATAAAGCACCGCCAAAATAAAGTGTTATACGGTAGTTTTACTTCATTTAATTTGTCAATCTCATCCAAAGGCAGTACACTAGCCATTAGATCTACTAACAAAGTCCAGTAATGTACCATTTCAGGGGTTGTCATAAACACAGACGAATGATGCCAGAGTAGCTCCTGCACAATTACATTTCACGTATAAATATTAGTGTACTGCTAACATACCAAGAAGGAATCGCTGAACAGTTTTAGAGTAGCAATTACTGAAGGACAATATAGCAAACAAGAGTATTCCTGTCCCCTTGTATTAGATTGAGAGTTTGCTGCTAATACTTGTATACAAAAGGACTGTATCACTGGGAATAGCCCATCAAGCAAGTAACAGAGCAAAGATGACAGTGAGATTGTTCCATTGCAATCGCTTGTTATAAAAACATCAAATTCTTTACTTCTCTCATTCCAAGTCTACAAACAAAATTAATGAAAGAGGACATGATAAAAAGACACTGTATTTGAACATGCAACATACCAAAAAGCTGTAGTGTTGACTGAATAATATCCGAACTCTAATTTTCACCAGCTCCAACTCTTTATCTCTGAGTAATGACAACCTCTTAGACACCAAACCGAGTAGTATTGAACACTCTTCTACATGACTCCAAAAACAACTATAATATAGACAGTCAATTATACACAGGTAGGGTCAGAAACCTGTTTTCCATTAAAGGAACAAGTGTCAATAATGACTTTCCCTCTGATCTCTGGTAACTGCAATAAAGAATACGAGCAAAAGGTTTCTTCCTGTCAAACGGGATCTCAGGATTACAAATAATGCTACAAAATGAGCATTTCAATATACTACTTACTGCATAATATAAAATCAAATAATTACTTGACTAATTCTTCAATGGAAAATATTGACTGACAAATATTTTCTGAATGTCTACATTCACCTTCAGAAGTCGTAGCCAATAAATCAGTCATAGTCAATAGCTTCAGCAATTGATCAGGATCATCACTATCCTAAAAGAATTTTCATTAGTTAAAGGGTAAGTCCGGTGTATTTTTGGTGAATTTTTTTATTGGCTTAATATGATTGCCTGACCATAATAATGATGTATTCCAACTCCCATTGTCTAAAAAAATTTTTTCACTGAGATATGAGCCTTCAAAGATGCTCATTTTTATTACTTCCTGTTGATGGGTGTGGCTAAACGTGACGTCACTAGAGGCATAGATGCAGATAACTCCATTCCTTTATAGGGGAAATAATCCTTTATTCTCATGTCTAGTAATGTAATATCACTAATTTAAAGATTGGGATCATTAGCTTTCATTATTCCAAGCATGCAACTGCAAGAAAAAGACTCAAAATAGCAAACAAGAAAATTTGCCTACTTGTAATATTATGACATTTTCTTGCAGTTGCATGCTTGGAATAATGAAAGCTAGTGATCCCAATCTTTAAATTAGTGATATTACATTACTAGACATGAGAATAAAGGATTATTTCCCCCTATAAAGGAATGGAGTTATCTGCATCTATGCCTCTAGTGACGTCACGTTTAGCCACACCCACCGACAGGAAGTAATAAAAATGAGTATCTTTGAAGGTTCAAATCTCAGTGAAAAAATTTTTTTAGACAATGGGAGTTGGAATACATCATTATTATGGTCAGGCAATCATATTAAGCCAATAAAAAAAATTCACCAAAAATACACCGGACTTACCCTTTAATATTTTAGTAAAATGTATATAACTAACATCTTTTAATACATTTGATCTTTCCTTTTGAGAGTTGCTTGCTAATATCTTGTAAAAACTTTCCTCTCGATGCTCAAAAACTATTGTAGCTATCAATTTTTGATAACTCTTTAACAGTACAACAGTATTAAACTTGTATGGCTATAGAAGAGTATTTTAGAGTAGGAGAACAAACAGCAAAAGGGGTAGCCTACTTTCATTATAGTTTCTAAGGTTGTAAATAACTCAAAACACTCTGGATTATTAGAAGTTGCTGCTTTTGTAAAAATTTGAGCAACAGTAACCTCTGAGAAAGTGAGACACAACTGCTCATTGCCAGAAAGAATCTAAGAAAATAAATTTTAAAAATGAATTACATTCAAAGTAGTACTTCAGTCATTAGTCGAGCCAGTGCAGCTATAGCTATCTTTGGCTTAGCAATATCTACTAATGCAGCGAATAACTTCCTTTGTGCCTTTAAATTTCAATAAAATAAACACAAATCATCTTTAACCCTCACCCCTGCATTGCCACAAACAATGGCCTGCATGCTGCTTAGAGCTAGTGTGAGGAGATCAAGTTGGCCAGTGTCTTCTGTCATACAAAAATTTTGAACATATACTAATAGAACAGACAATAAGCCTATGAGGGTTTAGGAAGTTAGTCAGGGAAATATAAGCTGATAAACTTGTACCTGAACATAATGCAATATTCTGATTGTTAGCATGAGGTCTTGTCTCATCATTGTCCACCATACACAAACTCCTAATCTTCTTCAGGACTTGAACTGTACTGTCATAAAGTTCTACAATTAATAGAGACACAAGTTACATGCGCATAGGCTGTAATACTCACCGTGCCCTGGTGTTGTTGCTCCTTGCAACATTTTCATCAAAATTTTTGACTGATCAAAGAATGATGCATGAGAATACATGAATGAATTTATGTCCTCTGACTCTTGTGTGACTATGCATGATACAGAGGCATGATAGAACAACTTACTCTCTTTCTATATGCAATTAATACAATGGAGGACTCGTGATTAAAAATATATTTTGAAGCTTACTTGATGCATATCAAAAAGCAGTGTTATACTTGACAATCTTAGATCATCGTCTTCATAATGGAACAGATCAATGAGGATGTCTTTAATTTCACTTTTATCAGTACCAAAGCAACTGTAAGAAACTGAGAGCATATCTTTTAGTCTAGTACATACAAAAGCAGCAATCCTAAATAAGAGCTTCTTTAAAATTTCTGGAAGTCACTTTAATATTACACTAACATTGGATCTTGTTTATTAAGCTGATAGTTCTGAGAGAGCAAGGCAGCAAGAGAGCTATTGACTGGTGTATAGCTGTCAGTTGATGAAACCTCCATGCTTTCAGATTTCATGTATTTAAAATCCTGCATCAAATTCTACATGAAAAGTATTATCACAATATTAGGATTATAATGTAAACTGACCACTAAAGCAGCGAATACTGACATCTCCAAAAAGTGTTGGAGAATATGAACAACTCTAACATTAAAATCTAATACAATTGTGCTATAATCCTTGAAAATTACTTCAGTTTAATCCGAAAAATTTTATGATTATTTTCATTGTAATTGTAACGTTCTCCCTTTTGATATTCAGCAACTTTCCAAGGAAAAGAATCTAATGGAAAACGAAATAAATGACTGAAATTTGTTGGCCATTTTACCGTGCTTTGGGAGGTCAGTTCTTCCATCAAGGATCTCCATTAATATACTTATGAGTCCGGAAACATCAGAGTCCTTCCAGTAAAAACAATGGGAAACTAGAGATTCAATGACAGTCAGCATATGATAAATGAGTTCATTATGACCTCCAGTCTCTTCTTCAGCACACAAAGCCTACAAGTATTTTCATTTTTATGAAAAAATACACAAGATGTTAACCTTGTTTTGAATTAAAAATGAAGAAATGGAATCTTTTAAGCATTTGATTTCTTCCCTTTGCTTGATAGCAGCACATGCACATGTATATGCATTAGCAAAATCACCTCTTTTCCCTGAATGAAGACACATTGGTTCCCACAACTACATGATAAAAAATAATGCATTAACAATTAGAATAAACACACGTACATGTACATGTATGATTGGGGAATGGGGACACAAAATACTGTCAAAGTACATGAGCTCTGTGAGTCTCACAAGCATGATACATGAGCAAAAAATCATGCTTTAAAAGCTGATGAGACTAATAGCATATGAAGCAGCTTCAAAAATTCATAAAAAATCCAACTTCGACCAGAATCAGCTCAAACTTTCTACACAACATAAAAACACATATATGTATCAGAAAAATTATAAAAATGATGAATTTTTTCCTAGTCAGTTTTAGCAAAATTTGGCCAAAGATCCTGTAATATAGTACAGGGACTTTGGCCTGATTTTTGAGTAACTTTAAAAATTCGTAAAAAATCTTATTTTAATCAGAATTAGTTCAAACTTGCTACACAACATAAGAACATATATATGCATCAGGGAAAATAATAAAAATGGAGAATTTTTTCTAGTCATTTTTGGCAAATTTGGCGAGGGATATTTTGTTAAATTTTTCAGCAACTTCTAAAGACCACTAACTAAAAGCTGAGCACTACATGAAGCCAAAATTTTGTGGGAAACAGATTATGCATACTCACAAAAGTGTGGCTGATATTATAAAAGTATATTCCATCAGATTGAACCCAATTACTAATGTAAGTGGATGCAGCATAGTCAATATATGCTGATTTCACTAGTGGATGAAGATCAGGATCACCAATACTTATCAATACTTCATCAAAAGTCCCAAATTTAATCAAGTCAATAGCCTCTGTATTTACTCCCTACAAATTGAGGGTACAAATGTATTGCCATACATGTACTGTGCATACTTTAAACACTTGACTAAAGAACTTGAGCTGTGCAATAAAAAAGTCACATAGTTTTTTGTTAGAACTATAAGTTTCCTAAAATATAAAAATATATCAGTAATTTACAAGAGAAAAAAAAGAGACATGGGCTAGAAACCATGCAGTTATACGTGTATTATCATTTTTACCTTTGAACAAATACTAGAAATCGGGCCAATGAGGTTTTCTGGATGGATGAACCAAATGACTCCTTCTTTAATCTGAGTTTGCATAAAAGTGCTCTGCAAACACAAAATATAAACAAACAATTAAAATAATTGTAACAAACCATGTCATGTGCCATAAGGCCTTTACAAATAGCATCTAATTGTAATACAATAGTAATATCATTGCATGTCTTATAATTTTCTACCTTGGACAGATTTACCAGCATTTAAACAAACATTGCCCATGAAATCCAAAAAAGTTGAATCACGCTGATAAATCAAAGTGAAACCTAGTAATAAAAAAGTACAAGTACATGCATAACATACAGTGTTTTTCAATAAAAGTAGCATTTCATCCAGATTGATTTTCTGTACTATCCTTGAAGCAGCAATACTATGTGAGATAGAGGCAACACTAAAGAGATGTAAGTAGGCATTCACCTTTCATTTGAGGCTAAGTTAGTAAGAAACCTCTTAAATTTAATGTTACTAATACACTGTAAATTAAGAAACTAGCAATGGTATAGTCAATCTTCTTGATTTACCTTTGCTAGAAGAATATTGATAAATTTTTCCTCTGTCAGATAGAGTAGACTTTTGCTTTTAGTTGAACTTACAAATTTTAGCAATACATCTGCTATTGCATCACATAACTTCTCAAAGTTCAAGTACCTAAAGCTAAAAACAATTTATTAAAACATTGATACGTTGCTTAAAATATACTTTTCTTTGTACTTCTGTGACTCAGATTCATGCAAAAACCCAATTAGGAGATCAATTCCCTTTATAAAAGTAATACGTATTTAAAAGCTTCAATACACTTTTGCATTATTACTTGTGACTTTTTGAATGCTTTCATTTTCAAATTGTGCCTGTCTAAGCATCCTTCTCCTTGAAACCACTCCAAAAACTGTCCCAACACTTGAATTAGCTCATCCAGTGAAGGAGGATAACTGAAAGACTTTGAAACCGCCATGAGCTAAAGGGATAAACAACAAGACAATGTACAAATTACATTGGATTATATGTACATGCATGTGCATACATTTTGCATGGACTCTCTCAATTGTGAGTTAACTCCACATATGTAATAAAAATCATGAATGACACCAGGTTTCACCTACATGTACATAGCAATAAATCATATTATAAATTCATGCATGTACATTTTCACATACTTCTGTAATTTGAAAATACTGTCTGCTATTGTCCTTATCATCTTCAAGGCCAAGCTAAGATACAGGCTAATCTATTTATAACATTTGATACTATTCGGTTACCTTAAACCACTTTGAATTCCTATAACTATGAAGAATAGCTATGTATATTAAGGTATCACATTATTACACAAATATATGATGTAGTTTCTTACAACGAACAGATAAGTTCATTCCAGACTGAATATGGTTAATCTTGATGTAATAGCCTTTAGTAACTACATCAGTTCTCTAATACATACATAAATATTGTTAAATAAAATGGTAATGATGTTAGGACTTACTTCAGTATCAGGAATTAACTTGAATGATATCTCAGGATCAGTAGTTCCACCAGCTTCAATCCTTTTCAACATTAGCTGTGGGCAATTAAAGTTCAGCATAAATACAATGTACATGAAAATCCCAACTAACACATTCTTCGTGCCCTCTTTGTGTAACTGCCAAATACTGCTGTGTCAGTACATGCTTAATACGGCAGTGATCACCATAACTGATCGCATTACCTTTAAATATATTAAATATTAATACTCAGTAGTACTATACATGTACATGCACTAGTAACTCATACCATTAAGTGGATATAGAACCTTTTCAAACTGCCAGAAACAGTCACCACCAAGTGGAGGCTCCTGTTGTATGCCATTAACAGATTTCACTTTTCTTACTCCAACTTTAAACACAAATTATAAGATCCAGTTATTAGTACAGTCTGTACCTTCAGTGGCAACATGATCTCCTCTAATAGCTTCAGGTAGGAATTCCCCTATTACAGAACCATACCCTGAGAGATAAGCTTCTTGTACATAATTAAACAGCATTATAACATCACAACCCTAAATTTATACGCGCATAATGACAGTCATAAATACAAAATTATCATACTCTCAGAGCTTTATCAGGTAGCTCAATATGATTACACGAGTGCAATGAAATGATGAATGTTGACTCAGTATTGCACATTTTTAGCTCATACCTGCATGGGTGAACAAAACAGCAATACACTAACGTTTCATTGGTAATGGATCATTCTATTCCAGTAAAATATATGCTGCATACCTTGATGACACTATATTTGAAGTGCAGAGTAAAAGTTTCCCCTTCTCACTGACAGACTCTAACATTATCTGATCCTTGGGCATTACCTATAATACACATGTACATGCAGTACATGGGCTTTAAATAATTGTATTTTACATCCTCTCCTCTAGATTTGTTGGCAGAGCATGGCAATATACGAAATAGACACCTTTCATTATATTCTGAAGTTAAAGTCACCTAAAGTGCATTATACATGCAATCTTATCAACACTATAGAGATCAATTCTATTCCTTACACTTTTATTTGGTGATTCATCATACAACAGGTACATATTGGATGCTACGTGAAGAAACTATTAGGATGGATAGACTTATGCATACAATCAATGTGTGTGAACTGTGAAGGTACCTTTACTTTGCGTCCATAGACTAAAGTACATGTGTGGGATGGAAATGTGCCATTCTATTTATAAGAATCAATAATAAAATTATTTATTGTAACTTAACTCTTTGTAGAAGAGAATTGCTAAAGGGAAATAATGCTTATTAATTATATTATCATTCATTTTAAGGGCCTACTTGCTGACATAGTTTTCTGCTATCACTTGAAATGACGCAACTAAATAAATAAGACAGAATTAAAAAAGCACAACTTTAATAGTAAAGCAGACTAAACTAATATTAAAAATATGACCACAATAATTTAATGTCATTCGTATTGTTAACATAATTATTATAAAAAATACAAAAATTCAGCTGTAGAGCCTATAAAATCATAAGACTTTATGTTAATTAGACCGTTAGCTTTTATATTTTGCATACATGTATTTTGGTATAATAATCACAGTTCTTTCATTTCAATTTGCTTATACAGTCAGCAATAGGTCAAAGTGTCACCTTAGTGTTACTCATATTTATGGTAAAACATAACTGGCAGTCAAGATAGATAATAATGATATTGTTATGAAGGGAATGAAGTATCTTTTAATTAATAAAAAATCTATATTCATTGCATAAACTATGTAGCTGACAGTGTCACAATTTCTATTACTAAATTCTACAAAAAGAACTACATCTGACAAGTACCACATATTATTATTAAGGGGGAATTTTGCTGGTTACAAGTAAATACAGAAAGCTGTCAAACATTTGTTGAAATTGAAGTCTTAATACTGGTGATATGCTGTACTTACAGTGAGTATTTGGAATGACTGGGTCTTTCAGCTGAGACTTCTGCTCAGGATCAGAAACTGGAAATATACTGACACAATTATACCTACAATAAATATAAGCATATAGCCATGCACACTAGTCCATGCATTATCTTTCATGTTAGCTAAACCAAATACAAGAGTAACTAAAACCTAGTAAGGTATTATTAAATTCTAAATAATTTGGGTATTATTTACTCTTGATAACATATAGGACACTTTTCATGAAGTTATATCTTTTAAAGAAGTAGGAACTGAGACAGATGTACATGTAGTCTAAAAAAGAACCTACATACCTTGGAAACTGAGCAAAGACAAAGCCTCTAGCATCAGAGCAAAACAGATTTATAAAGTCACCTTCATGCACTGGACGATCCATCTACATCTAACTTTGGCAAAAATTGCTTTTACTACTCAAAACTTGGCTCAGCATCAATATATTAGATACACAGTCTAGTTATTTCAAAATTACAACTTCCTACTACTTAGCCAACAGCATATGACACCTTTAAAAATTCAATTTTGATCAGAATCAGCCCAAAATTGGTATACGGTATTTGGCCCAATATTTGAGCAACTTTAAAAATTCATAACAAATTCAATTGTGATCTGAATCAACTCAAACTTTCTACACAACATAAGTACATGGTCCACAGCCCCCACACTACTAACAAGATAGAAGCTGATGACTATGCCTGGAATCTGCTTAAAACTTTCTACAAAGACATTGTAGTACAATTTATTTTTCAGATAATGCACAGCATAGCTAATTTTTAAATTCATAGCCATAATTTGAAAATTTGAAGTCAGAATCAGCTCAAAAATTAAATGTATGGGCTAAGAAGGGCTAAAAAATTTGTTCAGAAATTGGTTTATTTTGCATGGGCCCGCATGGCATTGATTTTTCTACACAGCATAAGGATGTGTTTTGACATGCATAGAGGTAGGAACCATTAATAGTAATTACACAAGTCTACTGCATAACAAGTAATTTTGAAGGGGATAAATTTTGGCAAATCATAGATATGGGCCCATGCACATGCCTCATGGTACATCATAGCTCTACATGGCCACCAAATATCAAATAAAACGCACCACAATACCAAAAGTGGTAGATCTACTTGTCTTTATTCATGTTGCCTCCCTAGTTTGCATAGCCTTCAAACCTTGTTTGCATAGCTAGCTAGTGGCTCACGTGATTGCTAGTTCGTTACACAGCACCGCCTAATTGTGTGCTGATTGACTGATTCGATTCCATGATTAATTTTTTATTGATTTAGCTACCTGATTTACCCAAATTCAATGATTCATATCTGATTTCAGCTTGACTCAAGGAGAGGCTGTGTATTTAACTTTACCATAAAGAGAGTTTGAAAAGGTGAAGAGTCCTGTGAAGGATTAGCAGTAGTGCTGGAACCCACTCCAGCTGGAACAATAGTTTAGAGAAGTAGGTTCACTACTTCACAAGTTATAATTTTTATTTTAATGAAAGGGAACAGTTGCTGCTATCAGCCTGTTATGTCTTTTGAAGTTGATCAAGTCGTATTAGAAAATGATCAGCTGCTAACACCTGCGGCTCGAGATGAAGCAAGACTTGAACGGTACTTGAAAATGAATTGCATGTACATGTATATACTTGTATTATTATCATCATCATCATCATTATTAGGATATTGTATCAAAGAAGGTCTGTGACTCCAATTAAAGATGATGTCAATGAAGATGAAAATTCATCTGCAGTAAACTCAAGGTACTATATATAACTATGGTTATTAGTTTATTATTGTTTTTGATTTTATTTATATTTAGGGTGTGTATATTCATCAACAAGACGCTAAAGATGATGTGGCTATTATTCTTTGCAGTTTTATTGATATTTCTATTCCTAGTACTTGTTGAATTTTTTGAATTCTGTTTGGGTTATTGCAGTAATAGACAAGCTTGTTCCCGCTCCCCATTAAGAATGATTCTTGGACAGTACATTCAGTATACACACACTGGTGAAGTGCCTGTATGACTATATTGACTTGTTATTAATCAATGATAATCATTACTGTTCTGTTAGCAGCATTACAGAGCCATAGGACCAAGACAGCTAAATAATTTTAGCAATTACTGAAATTTCCCCTTCAAATTACACGCTAGTATATTTAACTAACAGGTGCTACAAATTGGCACTTCAATGTCTTCATTCGTGTTGCCTCCCTATGTTGTAACTAAAAGAGAGAGAGAATCAGAGAGACAATGCTATCTAATGGCTGTTACTTTCAAAATTGCACGCACACCAACACACTGGCCCTAAAATTATATCAACAGATTTATTAAAATGAACTGAACATCTTTTTTATGCTCATTTTAGTGATCTTACAGTGAAAAAAGAACAAGAAGACTTAGAAGAGGCACAAACACACTTTCCCGCCTATACTGCCGCGAAACTAAGGATCACGTGATTTACTATAACCCCGCCCATGAAATGACACTTGCTGTCAGCCCCTCCCCTTTACACTCATCATTATCATCATGGCCACCAACTCTGCCAAGGCTGATTCTCCTAGAGCTGATAATGGATCAAAATGGACTCCTCAAATGGCTACCCTTCCAAATTCCAAAGACTATCGTCGGAAAGTGAAATATAATCTATTGTTTAGGACATTCTTTTGGTGAGTTTTGCAAACAAGAACCGTTATGTAATATTATGTATATATGTTATACATACATATATAATTTCTATATAACTACTTTAGTTGGGTGGACCCACTCTTCTGGCTTGGATGTAGACGTAGTTTAGATTTCAGTGATTTGTATAAGCATCCACCTGAGGCTGACTCCAGACTCGTTTTAGACAATTTTAATAAGTGAGATTATTGAATTTTATTTATTTTATGTTTTGTGTATGTAATCTCATTAGCTTTTTACACTGTGCAAAAATTTTATGTGTCATTATTATAGATTGTTGTTTAAACCAACCCATAAATTTCTGGTTTAAATCAGCATATTTAAACTTTTTTAACTTTCTACAGGTATTGGTCAATGGAATTGCAAAGAAAGAAAGATGGCCGTACACCAAGATTACTTGTTGCATGGCTGAAGTGCACCTGGTGGAGGGTTTGCATACAAGGACTCTTACTATTTTTAGAGGTATATCCCCTAAGCATTGATGAGAAGGTATTTTGTTTTAATGCACAGGTTTGTGGCATGGTAGCATTGTCAGAGTTATTGGGCTCCTTGACAGACTATTTTGTAATTGAATCCCCTACATCAGTGGATACTAGAAATGCCTATCTCTTTGCAATGGGACTCGGTCTAGTCTCACTGGCCATCATGTTTTTTCATGGAATGAACTTCCATCAAGGTTTCCTCATTGGTTTGCTGACAAAGATAATGTTTAGCAGTGCCATTTATCAGAAAGTAATGCAATATAAGGACTTATAATTTTTTACTCAATGTGCATATTTTAGACACTGTCTCTGAGCCAGACTACCGTAGGTCAAAAGACCATCGGCCATATTGTTAATCTAGCATCAAATGATATACAGAAGTTTGAAGTAGTAAGTGTAATCAATAGAGGATATGCGTGCTAAGTATATCCATAGCTTTTAAGTACCGTATATCCAACCCACACAGTAAATTGGCTGCCATGTTGGACGTCATTATTAAGAGTTTAATGGGGGAAAACACATTTTCTTGCCTTGCTACCTTCTTGAGGCCTTTTTCGGAAGCTTAGAAAGTATCCTGAGGATCTAATGGGGTCTAGTAGTCACCTGAAAGATTGCTATCAAGAAATACAGAGCGGTTTCCTGGTACCAAGCCTTTTTCTATCATTTCTCCATTGCTGCCAATGGAAAGTTGACGTCCAACGAACTAATTTTTTTTCTTGAAAGTTATTACGGTATGCAATGAATACATTTATTTTGCAATGAATATACTTAGCACGCATGTCCTCTATAACCAACTAAGCCAAGACAGTACAATGTTACATTTATGTTTTGCTATAGGCATTTGCTATGTATCATTTTTTATGGATTGGTCCAATACATGTGGTAGTAGTTACCTATTTGTTGTATCTTGAGGTTGAGTGGACTGCTTTCATTGTGACACTGCTCCTTGTCCTACAGATTCCATTACAAATGACTCTTTTATATTTTTATTCCAAATTGAGGCAAGTGTTATCACTGATAATATATATATTGTTATTACTGTAAGACAAATGTGTATTTGTTTGTTGCTACTAGTATTTGGCTATGTTAGTGTAATGCATAAAGTAAAACCAGTTCATGTAATTATTATTGTAAAGCCATACAGTAATGTGTATACACTAAAAGCTCATTTACTCTTATCTTTATTAGATTTAAGGCTACCAGATTAACTGATAGAAGAGTGAAGGTCATGAATGAGGTTATCAGTGGAATCAGAGTCATTAAGATGTATGCATGGGAATATGCTTTCAGTAATGTAGTCTCAGCAATTAGAAAGTAAAGAAATTAATTATTTTAAAAATAAATCACTACCATCATTCTTCTTATTATAGATCAGAGATTTTTATGATGTTCAAATATTTCATGTTTTTTGCCATCAGCAACTTTTACAAGTCGATATCCATCACCCTAAGCATGTTCCTGGTCTTCTCTGTTTATGTCAATATATCAGACGAAGGGCTGACCCCTAGGAAGGTTTTTGTTTCGCTGTCCTTGATAACGTTTGTTCGTTTTACGTCAATCCACTTCTTTATCCTGTGCATGCACGTACTAGCTATTGCAAGGGTCTCCTGGATAAGAATTGGAGTGAGACATCTTCATTCATGTATTTTTATTAGTTTAATTTTATTACTTGATAGAACTTTTTAGTTTTGGATGATCTTCCCACTGCTACTGAAGATGAGTCTACCAGTAAGAATGCTAAGAGTTTTGTATTATAATAGACACTGTACATCATTTTCTGCTTTAGGCACTACTAGTAATGGAGATAAGGATTCTGCTGGTGAGACTAGTGATTTTATAAGTAGTTTTTATTATTGTTTCCGACGACTTTCCATACAGGCATTGCAAATGGTGATATAAGCCTCAAACCAGTTTCAACGTCTACTACTGATGATGTTATGGTGCAGGATTTAACTGCTTCTTGGTCTATGGATAGCAACAAATTAACATTAAGAAATATATCATTTACCGTCAATAAAGTAATGTAATATTATTCATGTGTGCATGTATGATATTTTTTTGATAGGAAAAACCATTGTTGGCTGTTGTTGGCAGTGTAGGTTGTGGCAAGGTTAGTTTAAAACTTCATAATTTTTTAATTAGCACATACACACACACACAGTCTACTCTTCTTCAGTGTCTATTGAAAGAGCTACCTGCTTTGAGTGGTACAGCAATGATTAAAGGATCAGTTGGGTATGCTAGTCAAGAAGCATGGGTGTTCTCAGCTACACTGAGAGACAATATACTCTTTGGTTTACCGTATGATCCTGACAAATATCAGTCTGTGATAGAAGCATGTGCTCTTGAGAAAGTATTTGTATGTGTACTTGTTCCTTATTGTGTTGTTGGAATAGGATATTGAGCTACTGCCTGAAGGTGATTTTACTCTAGTAGGAGAGAGAGGAGTGACTCTCAGTGGAGGACAGAAAGCTAGAGTGAATCTAGCCAGGGCAGTCTATCGTCAAGCTGATATTTATCTTCTTGATGATCCTCTGAGTGCAGTAGATGCTGCAGTCAGTAGGCATCTTTTTGAGAAGTATGTATAAAATTTTTTGAGTATGTACATGTACACTGTACTGACTGTACTGACTGTACATGTGTATTTCTACAGGTGTATTCGTGGAATATTATCAGACAAGATTGTTATACTAGTAACTCATCAAGTACAATATCTTGAACGATGTGATGCTATACTTGGACTGAAGGAGGTAAATCTATTATAGTTTGGATGCTTGTAAACAGTTCGCATGTAAATTTAGATTATCTTTAGTTTTCTATTTCTTAATTCCCATAAAATACACTATGTCCACATATTGTTGCACAGTGACTTTTGCTATATAGGGCTCTGTGTTAGTATATGGTGATGCATTGGATATTCTCAAAGAAGACAGTGGTATTTATGAGCTACTGGCTGACGACGATAACAAAGACTCTGACGATGGATTGAAAGTCAGAAAGCAAAGCATTGCATATACTGGCTTGGAGGCACAGAGTAAGGACATTAGTAACGCTTCTGTAATTTATGAATTAATGTAAACCTGTAGCAGGATTTCAGCGTAAAATGGACAATGTCAAGGAAGAAGATGAAGAGAATGAAGGAGTGGTTGATGATGTGAAGCCAGATGGCATTGAAAAACAACTATCAGAAGATACAGTAAGAGAATTGAATAATCGTAGCAATAATGATAATCTATTTATAATTATCTGAGCCTGGCACTGAAGTATTTGTAATGTAGTAATAGTTAATTAATAGCAGTTAATTAATGTACAAGTTTCCAGCAATAATAATGTATGTTATAATTGGCCTCATATCTGATCTCATAGGAAGTTGTTCATAAAGTTTCAGTACCTGCCGAGGAACGTGCTCATGGCACAATATCACTAAAGACATATGTCAATTACTTTGTTGCCGGTGGAGGATATGCTTTTAATTTTATTATTTTATCCCTGTTCATTCTAACAGAGGTGAATCATCAATGCATCTCCTGTATAACGTAATAGTGTTTTTGTTCCCATTACACATACATGTAGGCTAATCTTGTTGTTGCTGATTGGTGGATATCTGATTGGTGAGTTTTCCATTGTTTTACTAACTACCGTATATTGGGTATATTTCAATGCATGAAAAGTGGTGTAAATATAAAGTTCAATGATGGAATAATTTGGAAGCCCTTTATATTCTGAAAATATTTTACTTGCTATTATTTCCATCAACCACCTGGTTTGGTAAGTCAATCGAAGAATTTGCTGACTTCTCCACTTCTGAATCAACCTTAGCAACACTTCTAACTCGCAAAGAAGGCTCTTTATGGCCTTCGAGTTAGACTAGAATGTAGCCATGGATAGTTATGAAGCCACGTGTTCATAATGATTGCACAATACCACATATCTTCTATTTCTTATTATCCGCATATTTTAAAATTTCATAATATTTATTTTCGCAATGGATTGCTTCTTCCAAAATTATTAATACATTGAAATATACCCGATATACGGTATTTTATATGTTTTATATACTGATATAGGGCTGACTGTGAATCAGAAGCTGGTCTCAATAGATCTACTTGTTTACTGTCTGACAACGAACGTATTGGAATATTTGGAGGACTTGTAGGATCATTGTCAATATTTACAGCATTTAGAGCAGTTCTTTTCTATGTTCTAATGTTGAATGCTTCAAGAGTTGTTCATAATAGGATGTTTGCTAGAGTGTTGAGAGCTCCAATTTTGTTCTTTGATACTAATCCAATAGGTCAGAAATGATTGTTATTATTGCTAAAATCAAAGCACAACTATTGTGTAAATTTAGGTCGTGTATTGAATCGATTTTCTAAAGATGTTGAGTTCCTTGATGAAAGATTAGTTATTATATTTTTGGAATACTTAATTGTAAGTTTCCTTGTCATTCCTGATCGCATTTTCACGTTCTTATGCTTAGATTCTCACTCGTTTCTTTGCTGCAATGTTCACAGCCTCCGTAGCTAATCCATATGTCCTGATAGTCGTTGCTGCTTTGTTTGTCACCTCTCTGGCATTTCGCTGGTATTATCTAAAAACTGCAAGAGATATTAAGCGATTGGAAGCATTGTGTTAGTGCATAGATTATGTTTATTAAGCTACTAGTGAAATTATATGTACTTTAGCTCGTAGTCCTATATACTCTCATCTCTCACTAACACTGCAAGGACTCCCTACCATAAGATCTTACTCAATGCAAAGTGAAGCTATGAATCACTTCCATACGTATCAGAATCACAACACTCAAGCCAATTATCTTTACATTGTAACTACAAGGTAATCAAAGAATCGAGAGATTTCTGTGAATTGATTTTTTGCATCTACATGTAGGTGGTTTGGTATGAGGATTGACATCATTAGTTCTTTGTTCATAGCAATAGTAGCTTTGTCTTCTGTACCTTTGTCAGCTAGTAAGAGTTGTATTGTATGCATAATAATAATATTATGAATCATTACTTCTAATGCAGCTCTCAATGCTGGTTTAGTTGGTCTAGCATTAACTTATGCTATCTCATTGAATGGAACATTTCAGTTTTGTGTAAGACAAAGTGCTGAAGTTGAGGCTCTGGTACGTCCCAATGATTATTAATGTAATTCTTATCAACAAGTATTTCTTAGATGGTGTCAGCTGAACGAGTGATGGCTTATGGTATGCTAGACACTGAGGCATCTTTGGAAACTGAACCTTCGGTGAAATTGAGTTCAGACTGGCCAACCAAAGGACACATTGAGCTAAGCAATGTTTCCTATCGTCATTCAAATGAAGGACCACTTGTACTTAGAGGAATTACATGCGACATTAAACCAAGCGAAAAAGTATGTGAAAGAATGATTATTAATTATATTTTTTTGTAATAACTTTTAGATTGGTATTGTGGGTCGTACTGGAGCTGGTAAGTCATCTCTCATTGGAGCATTGTTCAGACTAGCTGAACCAACTGGTAGCATTAAAATTGATGGAGTAGAAACCACTCAATTGGGCCTTCATGATGTTAGGAGCAATATGTCTATCATACCACAAGTAAGCTCCTTCATTCAGTGAGCCGCCTGTACAATACATATGTGCATAGGATCCTGTGCTTTTTGGAGCATCAGTACGCTACAACCTTGATCCATTCCAACAATATGATGATGATAGAATATGGAGGACTTTAGAACAAGTAAGGCTTTGCATGTGATTTGTATTTGATTTATTTTGTGAATGTCCCTGCTCACACACAATAAATATTTATTATGTACACAGGTTCAGTTGAAGAGTGCAGTGGAGGAACTAGAAGGAGGATTAGAGAGTTTAGTGAGTGAAGGAGGAGGTAACTTAAGCGTGGGACAGAGACAGTTGTTCTGTTTGGCGAGAGCTCTCCTTCAGAGTAACACTATCCTGATATTAGATGAAGCCACTGCTAATGTAGACATGGAGTGAGTACTGTACACATACATACACTTGTACTAATAACCTGTGTGTGTGTTATGATCCAGGACTGATGCTATCATTCAACAAGTGATACGTGAACAGTTCTCTAATTGTACTGTACTAACTATAGCTCATAGACTGGATACTGTCATGGACTCTGACAGGATTATGGTATAATAGTACTTGTAATTGTGTCCTAATCTCCCTTACATTATTCACTAGATACTGAGATCAGGTGAACTGGTAGAGTTTGATGTACCTCATATACTCCTCAGTCAATCATCATCATATCTCAGTAAACTAGTGGAGCAGACTGGACCTAACAATGCTGAAAGATTGAGGAATATTGCTCTAGAGTCTTATAATAATAGTAACAACAAGAGCACATGTTTGTAATTATTGTAATTTTTACTCTTTATTGATTAATGCTGCACAGATAATTGTGACGTTTTATTAATTTTATATTTATATTTTATTTTACAAAATGGATGAATCATGCTGTGCTACACTTCATAATTTATTAGATTAGCTTTTTGTCCCTGCTCACAAGAAAGACACTTATCATCTTCACACTTGTACTTGCTATATGTGTAACTCATTTATGATATGCCTTGTCACACTAGACAAAGCATTTTTTATAGCACTATGGCACAAGTTGCAAGAGTAAGATTTAACACTCAGGCTGCTAATTAATTATTCCTTTCACAAATGTCTCATTTTTGTTATTAACCCCATCCCCATGCTGTATCTAACTATTTGTTTTGCAAATTAATGTCTTTCTCTCAACCTGCCCCTTTTCACAAATTCAAAAGAAATAAAGGAATTAATATTATTTGTTAGTTAATAATAATGCAGTTTAACTCAGAAGTGATTTTAAAGTATCTAAAAAGTCAGACCAACCTAAAGAGAGGCTAATAACACTCAATGTAGTTGTGTACGGTTGATTAGAATAGAACAGGTCACGATCTTTCTTTAAACAAGAGACGAGATGCTTTTGTGACTTCTTGTGACCTGATGTCAATAAAGGAGGAAACGGTAATCCATCCTTCATAAGAGAATAGCACCACAATAATCGACTCATTCTTCCATTACCGTCTTCAAAAGGATGAAGGGAAACAACATGATAATATACCCACGTAGCTAGAACAATTGGATCATGATCTTTCATTGACATCCGGTCGTTGTATGTCTTCAATATGTCACCCATTGCATTTGGTATGCAAGTGTACGAGGGGAAAGTGTGAAAACCTGCACAAACTGAATATTGCCGATATTTTCCATTATGTATCGGGGATCCTTCTTCAGTAGTAAGACCTTTCATCATAATCTCGTGTGTCTTCAATATTATTTCTTCCGTGAGGTCTGATTTGATATGAGAAAGAAGAAACTCCAATGCCTTGATATGATTCACCAATTGGTCGATGGCACTGCCACTATATCTGTTATTCTCCTCTTTTTCGTCATTCTTATAAACTTTTTCTAGTATGCTGATGGTCTCTTCTTCCTTCACACCCCCGGGTAGAGTGTCTTCAAGGAGGTTAGTACGCCATATTAATTTGGCCACCATCCGTTTCTGGCAGTCTTGAAGATTCTGTAACGGAGATGTCTCGACTAAACTACCCTCTTTCCATTTCTCGAGGTTCGTTTTGCATTTTTCCCACTCATTTTGAGGACTTTCACTGTCCTTCAAAAAAGGGAGCCTAACCAGAGGCGGTGAAGAAGGAGCGGTTTGGGGAGAAGACGCCATTCGAAGTTTTGATTTTTTGAACACATGTCACGTGATGATGATGCAATGATTCGTGCATACGGAGTGAAACGAATCAGGAGGAACCTTCGGGATCGGGAGAACCCATTGTCTCGCATTCGATTGTCTATATAGACTATAAGGCTTGTCAGGACTACACACCAATCAGTAAAACCACTATGGCACTTCAGGCCTCTCCTCAACTTCAAGTAGATCCAAATCAAACCGCCTTATATGATAAGAACAGTTTCCTTTTCAGAAGAATCGAAAAGTCACCAGCATATGCGTTATCATACTGTGAGGGAATGTTGGAAAAGTTCAGGGCCAGTGATGAATCAAGTACATTTGTGGATCGAATGAAGATGTTTCAAAAGGAAAGGTGTATGCAGCTTGTTTGGGCTTCTGATAAATTTAAAGACAAGCCTGTAGAGGAGAACATAACAAAACAACACCTTTCATCAAAATATGATGAAATGATGCTTCAGTCTAATTTGCTGAATAAAGAGGATCGGGATCGTTTTCTAGACAAGATTGCAGGTACCATGAAGCCACATACTGATGCCGAAAAGGATCGCTACACCAAAGACCAGTTAGAACAACATCTATTGGCACTTTGCTTTGTGATCAATAAAGCTCAAGCAGGGGATGACTTGACTGAAGATTTTATACAGCAAACCCACCAAATCCTTATGAATGGTCTTACAGCAGATGGCGAAGAAATTCCAGCAGGAATATATCGCCAATGTTCTGTTAGTGCTAATGGACATACATACCCATTATACACGTGCATTCCTGCAGAGGTACCAGAAATTGTAAGACAGCACAATGAAAGTAAAGGGTCAGATAAATATGAAAGAGCTAGCAAACTTCTCTCCCGTATTTTATGCCTACATCCATTTCGAGATGGCAATGGGCGTGTCGCTCGTTTACTCTGGAACTTTTCTTTAATTTCTGATGGAGTCCCATTCCCTATAATGCCGTTTCCATCTACAAGAAAGCCATACAAAGACTACATAACATGCATTACAAAGGATCGTGAATTATTACACGGAAGGTATATGTCAGGTATGACACTGATTAGCGTTATGACAGTTTGGAACAATTTTGTTTTGAATCTTCAATTTGAAGCAAAAGATCTATACAAAGATATAAGTGCTTGGCTTAAGGACATTGAACATTAATTAGATCTAATTAGTATTAGTAGCAAACTAGCAATCAATAATTATAGGTTTTAAAGTATTAATTTAGCAGTGTGTTTATTAAAATGATAACTATTAACTGACACATGTTTTGTCCAAACACAACAGAGATAAAAATCAGTTTTTGATATACCAGCTCATATACTCTCAGTCAATCATCATCATAATCTCAGTAAACTGTGACCTAAGAACGCTGAATTATTACAATAAAGAGTAAAAGGGTTGTTTGCCTGGAACACAAGAAAACAAACAAAAAGAGAACAATATAATAAGAAACAAACAATAAGCATGGACAATAAAGGATGTATATATACTACCGCAAATACTGAATATCTACTATTGGAAGTGGTTTGTTTGGTTGTTCTTTTCTGTGTTTATCAGTCAATGTCTTCTTTTGATCTTTTAGAGTATCCGTCAGGGGGGGTAGACGTCTTCCAGTGCAAATTTTAATATATTCAAGTGATGGGTGAATGAAAACAGTCTCATAAAAATGTTGTATGTTTTCTACCCAGTTAGGTTGATGTGTTAACTTGCTATTAATGCCAAAACACCCTATGGTCAGTAGTCTGATTGTTCTATGAGACAATAACATGTTTGTACAGCAGGCAGTATCTGTTCATACAGCGATAATGTTTTAACTTTTGACTCCATCTCTTTTATTTGCAGTAGTAGTCTCCTCTTCATCCTTTTCATCACTAATATCATCACTAATATCATCACTGAAATAGAATATCTCACTGTATATAGAGTAAAAAATCAATTCATCTAATGCAAAGCTCATTGTAAGTTCTGTAAGATTATTCTTCTGAGAGATGATGTCAGTAAAAGTTGATACCAGTATCTCTTTACTCAATGGAATGAGTACATACAACTGCTGAAGACTCATGTTGCGTCTAAGACCAGTTATTAGGAAGGACAGGAATGAATTAGGAATATATTCAACAACGTAATCATGAATTTTAAGGCATTTCAATGTTTGGTTTTGTGTTAGCATGCCTTGCAAACTAGTACCCATACTGCTGGTATATACACTCTTTCCCATAATCTCCAAATCCAAAACTTTAAGTGTAGTATTGGTTTGTAAAATAGTGAATAGTTCAACAACAGTCTCAGCTGTGTTTAATTGTAAAGTAAGTGTATGTAAATTGGGATGAGACGAAAATAGTAGCTGTGGTGAATATGATTCATATAATATCAGGCAATGTAATCCTTTAATATGTGGAAGGAGTGATGTCATCAGCTTGCTACTACGAAATCTTCTTCCTATTTCTAGAGCAACCAGTGGTGTATTCACCTCTACTATATTCAGTGACGATAGTAGGACTTTATCAGCTATGTCCAATGAAAGAGCTTGTAAAATGTTGTTGTCTTTTAGTAGTTGTTCTATTACTCCATCAGGTAGAGAATGAGAAGGATCAAGAGGAGGATCATCATCATCAAAAGTAGGAGGATAATAAACAAATATTGAAAATGATGTTATTTTTTTATTTTTTGTTACTCCTCTAATGACACTGATAATAGTATTACTTATTATTTCTTTCTCTCCAGAATGCCCAATCTTTATTTCTTCCAATGTTGAATTCTTTGCTATACATTTCTCAAGTTCAGCACATTTGTCTGCGTATGTATTGCCAACTGTTGGTGTATTGGTCATTGTCAAGTGCAGTATCTTCAACTGGTGAAGATTGAGGAGCTGTAACAATACAAGACAAGAAACATATTGGCCTGATACTAATTCACAGTAGCACTCCTGAATATTGTATAGAAGTGATGATTGTAATAATTTTTGTATTACTTCGTCAGTGGGATCATCCAAA
Source organism: Amphimedon queenslandica (assembly GCF_000090795.2). Classification (NCBI taxonomy): domain Eukaryota; kingdom Metazoa; phylum Porifera; class Demospongiae; order Haplosclerida; family Niphatidae; genus Amphimedon; species Amphimedon queenslandica. Next base: position 133,366 of record NW_003546292.1, on the reverse strand, counting down.
TTTACCTCCATTCTCTTACATTGGGTTTGTAGTAAGTTGTTGGTTAGTCCAGCAGTGAAGACTGATATTGCCTGTTTAGATACATCCCCCAATTGCAAGTGATTCCATATTGTGTTTGAATTGTTTATAAAATAACTGAGACACAGCCAGTCAAATAATGATAATGATACTCTATCACTATTCAAACACAGTGAGTGGTTCTTGATAGATTGTGTAAATACTTGACATAATGTTGTGCTCTGTGATTCATACAATAGTTGAAAAAGAAGAATAGGAACTTTGTCGAAATCATCTGATTGCTTAATATGACCATAATTTCTAATTTCAAAATTTTGAAAGAAGTAGGAGAGATGACAACTTTCAAATCCAAACAATGGTACTCTCTTGCATCGTAAGTCAAGTTGTTTAGTAAAATACTGTTGATAGCTCTTATTTTCAGGATGAGTTAGACCTGCAACAAACCTGAGACACATTCGAAAGTGATCATCATCAAAGTGAACCTGAAACACTTCCTCTGTTTTTTCATGCTTAACTATCCACCATGCAGCTAGAAATTCCTGTATGCTCAAGTGAAGGAACTGATACTTCTCCTCATCATATTCTGTGAATCTTGTCATCAATCCAAGATAGTCTTCCTTGACCACCTCACTCAGTGACTGTAGTTCGTGTAAAGAAAATACCATTTTTGTATTATTAGCCAGATTAGTGTAAGCTATTTGACACATATCTTCTAAAGGTCTGCATAATTCTGATGGTAATGAGGAAAGGCTAGCTAAAGTACATGGGTTAATATCATGCCTTTTGACATGTCTTCTGATAGTCTGTAGGATGAAGTTCTCATACAATAGAGTGAGTGTTGTTGGTAAGTGTCCTCCTTCCTTACAGTAAACTAAGATGACCATGGAACAGACTAATGGTATATAACACAATGATAAGACATCACTTCGTACTTTAAGATCATTAATGAGTTTCACTGCTAATTGTGAGTCCTTATTGCTTTGAACAGTTGCAAAAAGTGGTTTGTATTCTACATGTGAATTTAGTTCTTGAGACTGACTTAAGCTTGCCCAAAAAAAGGATCTACTTGAAATTCTATTTTCATCAATAAGTTCTTGTGCAAGTTTCTCATCTTTTTGAAGCGCTTGTATAATTACTGTTGATATTTCATGCTTTAAAAAACCAATGACCTGAACATGTCTACTGAGATTATTCATCTCTAAAAGGGGAACAGATGCATAGCTACGAGAAGTAACAACCACTGAACAGTGACGTAATTGTTTTCTATGAATGATACTAGTAGCTATTGAAGATTTTTTGAGTTGTTCACTTAGCTCATCCCAACCATCAAAAATTATCAGTAATCCTTTTCCCTCTCTATCTGACAACCAATCAACTGCTTTTGAAACTTTAGGACTTTTAAACTCAAACAGTTCTGCTAGTGTAGTAGCTGTAGCTATCTGGCTACTCCTTAAAGGACAATAAAGTACCAAGTCATACTGTTGGGGTACTAATGTTCCATTAGACCACATATTTAACAGCTTATGACAGAGTACTGTTTTTCCAATGCCAGGAGGACCATCTATTACTACTCTGAGAGACAGAGAATTTTCTGTGGGTTTTAGAACATCTTCAACACTTATCTCTTTGTTTTTAGCTAGTTTCACAATTTTATCAACTTGTCCTCTTAGCAAATGCCAAGCTGATTCTGCTTGTGTACTGTGGTCTTGTTTTTCAACTAATGCTAATCTCCCAAAAAAGTCCTTTCCAATTCTTGGAGGCCAGTCTGTAGCAACAATAGGTTGATGTTTGTAGTATTGTCTCATATCATCAGCATACACTTGAACATCATCAGGTATTGAACTAACATTAGATTGACCTATTAATCAAAATACATAAAAATAATAATGTTACCACGTATCACTGTGATTACCTTTTATTGGGGTATCATTAATAGGATCAAGTGGTGGTAGTACATCAGATACTGACTGACCTAATGCAATGATTTCATGATGAGTATACTAATAATAATAATACATGCATACACTTACCTAACTGATGCAATATAGAGGTAGTAATATCTGTTAGTGTACAATCTTGTTGGTTCAATAATACACGACATTATATATCAGTGAGATACTGGACTGGATTAAGAGAAGATTCTAACTGTTGTTCAATGACATTCACAAGTTTAGTAGCTTTAGTATAACTGTCAACTGCTGGTACAAGCATCTCTTGTCTAAATAGTTTGGGTATTAATCTTGCAGCATGAAGCTCATTTGTTATGTTTAATAAATTACTACAAATGACACTAATGAGTTTACTGGAATGACTTCTTAATACATCCTTTGGATTACCTGCATGCAATGTATCAGTTATGTATGTTGTTAAATATCTGTTTACCTGTTAGAGGACCGGGATTGAGTTCAACATCTCCCGATAAGAGGAGCAGCTTACGGAGGCAAACAGTCAAATAGAGATCATTGCAGCTCAGACCTTTAGATAAGGCTACTGACTGGAGGTAGTTCACATCAGTATTACACTGTACTTGATGGTAGTTAAAGTTACCTGTAATAAAATACCAAAATAGGCAAGTAGATCTAGTCTACAAATTTGCAATTGTTAATTGCTTACATGTTAAAGGAATCATTAAGATGTGTATTGATAAAGAAACAGAGAGAAAGAGAATAAGAAAGAGGAGGTTAGGTGCTGGAAGTTTAGATGCTGTTCCTCCAAATTTTATAGTACTGCTTGGCTTGCTGTTCATTGTAGCTTTCAATGAGTGAGAATGGTAGCAGCCAATAGCTGGTCTCCTGGAGGCAGCTTGACAGCAGTTCCACAGTCCAATGCTTGCTCTCCATTGAGAAACATCAATCATCTTGTATAATAAATATTAGCTCTACCTCTATCACTATGAAAAAACAATAAACAACTATAAAAGTGGGAGGAATCATAAGAATGTACTGTCAAAACTCTCTATTATTGTATGAGTACAACAGCTTTGATTAATGTCACATTGTACATAGCTGCATATACATTTTTTCTCACTATGATGCCTACTACATTATCAGCATTATGCACAATGATGTTTTGTGTATAATTATCTATGGCATAACACATTATGGTCACAAAGTTAAGGGTGTGGCTCGTATTATTTTGTTACAAAAAATAAATTAACAATAATGAAGCATTTAGTAACTTTTTATCCCTGCTAACAAAAAATACGTAGCTCCAGTCCTACTTATACATGCAGCCATGTAGCTCAATTATGATGCACATGCAATCTAATAGTAGTATAGCACAGGTAATTTACCTGTACTATACTACTATTAGTGAGGTAATAGTGATGATGATGATGATGATGATGATGATGATGATGATGATGATGATGATGATGACATTTACAAAGGGGGTTCCCCTGAGGATTCCCCACCCTCCTTTTTAATTAGGCCTAGGTACAACAGCTGAGCGTAGGAATACTGGTAGCTGTACCTGTCAGGCGTCGATCTGGTCTGCTTAGTTTGTGATGGCTGATAGAAGATATAGAGCTCCAAGTATCGACACAAGACTCCACGAAGCAACTAAGAAAAAGGTAGTTGATAGCGTGGCCATGACCTCATGACATAAGTTCACTTAACCCCATCTCTCTTTATTTATAGGATGTAACAAGTCTCCTCTCACAGGATCCTCCAGTTGATGTTAATGGTTTAAACGAAGAAGGCAACACTGCTCTGCATTGCTACATTAACAGGCGAAGGAGTGAAGGTTACCCTCTCCTCCTTTGCCTACTCACAAACTGTGATACTGATAGAATCGATCTTGATGCACCCGGGTCACTTCTTAACACACCACTGCATCTTGCAGCTCAAGTAATCTAATATTAAATGTACAAATTATTTTGAGGGGAATTAGGGTTATGTCTTTAGTCATAAGGTACAAACCCAAAACCCCTCCATTCAATCATGTACACATACAAATATCGTCTGCATATGTATTACCATATAGCTGGTAATTTTGGAGGGGAGAAATTTTGGCAAATGGTGATTGGTGGGTTTTAGTTCGAATTTGTGGCCATGTGCCATTGATTATGTGCTTAAATGGTACAAAATGGCAGGTTTTAATTTGGCAAATAAGATGACTATCATAATGCAAAATTCGCCTCCTCCAAAATTACCCATTATATATACAGTATTAATCTAATATCACAAAGGATAAAAACTTTATGTACTTGCATCACTTGTTATATCTTTACAGATTGGGGATATTGATGCTGCCAAAGCTCTGATAGCATTTGGAGCTGATATTGATGCACTCAACATTAACCAGGAAACCCCATTGGACATTGCCTGTAACGATGAGATGAGAGAGCTCCTCTTCTTTGTTGGTAGTGAAGCTGGCGATTGTGTCAGACAAAGGCTGGATAATTTTAAACAGCTACCACCTCCTGCAATAGTCCGCACAGTATCCATTGATGATGGTGTTGATTGGAGAGAGCTATCACAATCAACTGATTTAACCAGTTTAACTTCTTCAATACCTGCTGCTGCTATGGATAGCTATAGTGTGTGGCTACGGTGGAGAGAAAAACAAAAGGTTGAGTTACTAGTATTGTGACTGTGCTTAATGATTAAATGCTCATAATTTCACTGTACTTTTGTCATCTTATATTACACTTTATCAAGAGTACACTATTACTTTTATTGGTAGAGTTGATTTTATCAGTCATGAGAGAATATCTCTTACAATAGCTTTATCAAAACGTTACTCATTTTGTATTAATTTTATTTGACAGACTCTACAGGAGCAGAAGAAGCGGAGAAGCTCCTTTAAAAGAAGAGACCATCGCTCTGCTCCTCCTCCTGTTTTCAAAGCGAGGGAGGGACACCGTGTCCTGTGTCTTGATGGAGGAGGAATGAGAGGATTAATACTAATAGAAGTATTGAGCTACATTGCACAAACAAGTGGCCGAAAGATAACTGATCTATTTGAATGGATAGTAGCAACCAGCACTGGAGCAATTGTAGCACTAGGACTAGCTTATGGTGAGATACACTATTGAAAGTCAGTTTGTGCTTTAGATATTAGAGCTGGAAACTAATATCCAGGAACTAGTTTCTGGCTGTAATATTTATGGTTTGTGTGTGAGTAGAGTTTTATTAATCAATTAGAAAATTATTTTATTTAACTTTTGTTTTTAGCCGATTTGAATCTGCAGCAAGTGAGGCAGTTGTACTTTGAAATGAAAGAAAAAGTTTTTGGTAAAACTCGTCTTGGATACTGTTGTGACACTGAAGCTAAAGAAGAGCTATTAAAGAGAGTGTTTGGAGATAAAAGAATGCTACCACTGGATAATGGCCCCAAGTATGAACATCAACATGCGCTGTAGTGACATATTTGTGGGTTAAATTTATTTGTTATTAATTATAGGATACTAATCAGCACAGTTGACAAAACAACAGACAAATTAGAGCTTAACTGGTTCAACAATTTTCGTGAAGATGACAAGACCTTATATGGAAGTAAGGACACGCTTACATTGACATTATTATTATTATTATTATTATTATTATTATTATTATTATTATTATTATTATTATTATTATTATTATTATTATTATTATTATTATTACATTATTACATTATTATTATTACATTATTATTATTATTATTATTATTATTATTATTATTATTATTATTATTATTATTGTTATTATTATTATTATTATTATTATTATTATTATTATTATTGTTATTATTATTATTATTATTATTATTATTATTATTATTATTATTATTATTATTATTATTATCACTATTAGGGCCACTGTGGGAAGTGGCACGGGCCACAGCTGCTGCTCCAGGTTTCTTCAGCCCATTAAAGCAATGCATTGATGGCAGAGAGAGAGAGTTCATTGATGGAGGACTCAGAGCCAACAATCCTTCAGAGAGCGGACTTACCATCATACAAGACTACCTGAGGCAGTGCAGTGAGAGTGGGGCTGGACATAAAAGAGTTTCTTTGGTCGTATCAATCGGTTGTGGGGATTTCCCTGGCAGAGAGCTTGGAGATTTGGATCTAGAGAAGTATCTGTTTCCCGGGAAAAATTTCCCTTGGCTTCCAAGTATTATCAAGACTTGCAAGAATTTAATGACAATGTTCATCAACGCTGTAAGTTAGTGATATAGAAATTAGTTACTGTGAGTGTTGTGCATGATTATGAGTTTAGGACTATGCATAACATGCTATTAATTTATTCTTTATGTACCAAAAAACTGTTAATTTTTTGAGGTAGAATTTTGGCATTTTTGATAACCATAATAGTTGCATGCTCTCTCAATGGCACACATAAAAACATGCCAATGATCAAAATTTAGCAATTCAACAAAATTACGAGCAATTATGGTACGTTTTGTTTCATATTTATGCTCTTGTTTTAAAAGTTTGATTAACAAATTCTGCACAATCACCACATGTGTCAAAACTATTAAGACGGATTTACAATATGACATTAGGCCAGCGTACCATCAATTTTTAATCAAAAGTGTGGGCGATTTGACCTTTTGACGCATGCTTTCCACTGGAATAGAACCAGATTCTATTTCAGCGTCAACGTAACGTCAGGACTAGCGTAATATTGTAAATCCGCCTTTAGTCCTCATTATGTACACCACGTAAACTACTTGTATTCAGGGTTTGCCACAGGATTTTGGCATAGCTTGTTGTCAGTGTAAAAATTGGGCCGAAGACTCTGTACTATAATACAGGGAATTTTCTAAAAAATGGCTAGGGGAGAATTCTTCATTTTTATTACATCTACTGATACATTTACATGTACTTATGGCGTGTAGAAAGTTTGAGCTGATTCTGATTAAAATTGGATTTAAAAAATTTTTTTAAGTTACTCAAAAGTCGGGCCAATTGATTCCTCATAATTTTGCAAAAAATGAAAAAGAGAATTTTTATAATTTTATGATTTTATCTGATGCACTTATGTTGTGTAGAAAGTTTGAGCTGATTCCGATTAGATTTGGATTTTAAAAAATTTTAAGTAGTTAAAAAATCGGTTCAAAGTCCCTGTACTATAGTACAGAGTCATCAGCCAAATTTTGTGAAAAATGAAAAATAGAGATTTTTCCAATTTTATAATATTTTCTGATGCATATACATGTACTTATGTTGTGTAGAAAATTTGAGCTAATTCCGATTAGATTTAAATTTTTTTAAAATTTAAGTTGCTCAAAAATCGATTCAAAGTCCCTTTACTATATACAGCGTCATCAGCCAAATTTTGTGAAAAATAAAAACAGAGATTTCTCCAATTTTGTAATGTTTTCTGATGCATATACATGTACTTATGTTGTGTAAAAAATTTGAGCTGATTCCGATTAGATTTGGATTAAAGAAAATTTTTTTAAGTTGCTCAAAAATCAGTTCAAAGTCCCTATACTAGTAAGGTCATCAGCCAAATTTTGTGAAAAATGAAAAACAGAGATTTCTCCAATTTTGTAATATTTTCTGATGCATATACATGTACTTATGTTGTGTAGAAAGTTTGAGCTGATTCTGATTAGATTTGGATTTAAAAAAATTTTTTTAATTTGCTCAAAAATCGGTTCAAAGTCCCTGTACTATAGTACAGGGTCATCGACCAAATTTTGTGAAAAATGAAAAACAGGAATTTCTCTAATTTTATAATATTTTCTGATGCATATACATGTATTTATGTTGTGTAGAAAGTTTGAGCTGATTGCAATCAAAATGGAATTTTTTACAAATTTTCAAGTTGCTGAGAAATCAGACCAAAGCCCCTGTACTATGTACTTATTTCAAATAGAAATTTTTAACTGATTCCAATCAAAGTTAGATGAAGCATTCTGTTTATAAGCATGCTTTGTAAGAAACCCTGCTTGCTTTTACAGGTCGGTTTGCTTTTTTAATGTCTTTCAATAGATTGATAACTCAGAAGGGGCAGCATCTAACACTCGGTCTAGATGTCAAGAGCAAGGCGTAGCTTTTTATCGATTTAATCCAAAGTTTGACGAAGAAATTAGTCTCACAGAAACCGAAGATAAAATACTTTGTAACATGATTATTTCTGCTCGTGTGCATATTATCAGCAAACTGACACATATGGAAGAAATCATACAGAGTTTCTATGAAGAAAATCAATGATGATTTTTATTTAATTTGTTTTACCATTTTACATCAATGCACAACAGTTATATTATTGATTTATGATTTCTTTTCTTATTATTGATTGTTTTTAAAATTTGAAATTAAAAATCGATTTTAATAAATTTATAAAGTTGCTAGTCGAAAGTTCAGCCAATGACCATGGACTATAGTACAGAGTATTTTTTCAGAAATGACTATGATTCATATTTTTGTTGCGTATTGTGATTCATTTACAGAAGTGACAGCTTATGTAATCACTCATTATGACATAAAATTAAAAAAATAAAGTTGTGGCCTAGCAAGGCATGCATTTTCTCAGTGAATTGATGCTATACAAGATTATGTAAAAGGGTGGAAAAGGACAATGACTATAAATGGGCATAATAAACATTCCCTGGGCTTAAAAGCTCAGTCATGTATAACTAATATTAGTCAGTATAGTAGTATATTTTTAGTGCTAATTAATGCTCCAGGGAACATCATGTAATCACTCCCACACAAGCTGCAATGTGTCATACTTGTTATGTTATTTTTGGGAGATACATGTGCACATAGCTTTTGCTACAATTTGCATACACTGTAGAAGATACACACAGAGGAACAGGAATTGAATGAAGTTAGCCTTTTTTAAAATAACAAACTTATGTCACATTTTAGTACAGTTTCAAGCCATACGTATTGTGTTGGAATCAACCTCTTGCAATTCATGGCATAAGACTGCAAATTTATTTCGTATTAAAACCAATAAAATCTTTAATATATAACTTGATACAGTAATAAGTGAATTAATATCAATGATTAACTATTACAAAAATCACTACAGTATATTTTAAAAGCCTGATCCCTCTATTTCTTCATCCTCTTTTTCCTCTGTTGTATTCTCTTCAGTAGATATTGGGCATTCAAATTGTAACTTAAACCCTGCACCTTGTGTGAAATCTTTCTCACTCAAAAAGAGAAGCATAAAGTTTGAAGTCTTTATGTATCGATTGGTAATTGAGGTTTCATCATCACCAGTTATTGGTTGATAGATTGTATTTGATTCTCTATCAATGATTTCTATTGAGTCTCCTTCAGCTAGATCTATCTCTGAAGATTGTTGTGAGATTGAAATGTGGCTACCTTTGCAAGGCATTTGTACATTGTAGATACATATCTCACTGCTTGAATAATTGCTACAACCATAGCGTGGTGATTTAACCACCGAGATACCATGCCTTCCAGTGAAGACAGTGTTTAAAAGGTCATCTTCTACTCCAACTCCACATCCATCTATTGTCTTAGGATTGTATAGTTTACAGACTG
>NW_003546292.1:121252-122314 GCF_000090795.2 Amphimedon queenslandica | reverse complement strand
ATATACCGACATCAAACTTTATGCTTCTCTTTTTGAGTGAGAAAGATTTCACACAAGGTGCAGGGTTTAAAGTACAATTTGAATGCCCAATATCTACAGAAGAGAATACAACAGAGGAAGAAGAGGATGAAGATAGTCTTTAATATAAAAACAGTATAGAATATTGTCTCCATATAGATATAATATTTTTTTCATCAATTTATTACAGTCCTGTTCATTAGCATTTATTTAAAATAAATATAGTGCAAGATTTTTAATGTATCAATTTGATATGCTATAAACTGATCACTTATGCAATACTGTAAACTAATTTATAATTAGTTTTGCCTGGTTCACACAACAATAGATCTGTGTTCTTAATTTAAATAATGATTGTTCATCATCTTACTTTTAAATTAGGTTCAGTGTCCATCGTTTAAGTTAAATACTTGTATTTATGTTTCATCTCTCTTTTTAATAAAATTATTATTGGAAATCTAGAAAATTCTCTATTTATAATACATGTTTCAATGCCTATTCTTAAGCCCTCCATACACCAGGCAACTTGTTGCCAGCAACATTTATGGTTTACTTTGATCTTTTAAGCAACTTTGTTGCAAGAATAGAACTGATTTCTATTCTCAGCAACATCTTGATTACAAAATCAAAGTAACCACAAATGTTGCTAGCAACATGTTGCCTGGTCTACGGAGGCTTTATGTTACATAAAAAGTTTCAGCTCATTTTTACTTTATAGAAATTTAAAATTTTTGGTAAAAATGCAATCACTATAATAAATCTGATATAAATGACATTCACTTATATATACAACAGTGATGTATAAACAAAAAATTTAATGTTTTTTATCTTAAAGACTATCTTCATCCTCTTCTTCTTCCTCTGTTGTATTCTCTTCAGTAGATATTGGGCATTCAAATTGTACCTTAAACCCTGTACCTTGTGTGAAGTCTTTCTCACTCAAAAAGAGCAGCATAAAGTTTGAAGTTGGTATATGTCTGTTAGTGATTGAGGTTTCATCATCACCAGTTATTGGTTGATAGATTGTATGTGATTCACGATCAA
>NW_003546292.1:79151-114020 GCF_000090795.2 Amphimedon queenslandica | reverse complement strand
TTCATCTATAAGAAACTTTTGAACACCAAAGCATCTAAAAGAGCTAATGAAAGTACATTAATAAACATATTTTTTATTTAAACTATAATGCACTTACTTTGGAGGTATATCCATTAATGGTAGTTCACCTTGACTAATTTTAGAAAGAAGATCAAGGCCAGAGTCTTTATATGATGGAATGAAATTGTAGTCTGTTGCCTTGATGCATTTCTTCCAATCCTTCTTCTTGGCCTCGTCTTGATGACGGCATGTTAGTTTTTGGAGAACATCTCTAGTAGAGCGATGAGTTGATCTAACTGAAGCAGCTGAGGTTGCATGCATTAAACAAGCAGCCAAAATTGTAGCAGTGAATATAAGGGAGAAAGTTGACATTTTAAATTTGATATGTTTCTTTCTAGTTTATTTTGTAGGATTAATATTTTTGATGAAAGCATGGCCTGGTGAGCATGCTTATATAGCATTATCAGCTTGTTATTTTTCAGCCCACTCATTTCCTAGATTTATTGCTAAAAGCAGGAAAGCCCCCTAGAATTATGTCATGCTTCCTTTCAGAAGTTTACATCTTTGTTATGTTATACAAACACATGCTCCACAATGTTATTGCATTTCTATATTCAGTATACTGGTAGCTGAATGCATGTACAAGTAGTTGTGTGTCCATGTGTTTAGTTTCTTAAACAAACTGTATATTCATGCATTGATTCATTAAACTACTAAACAATGGCATTGTTTTCATTACTGTGTTAACATTATTCAAGGTGTACCTGTGACAAAAAATTTTCTTGAAATGCAAAACATTTATACAAATTTAAAAATTATTATTATTATATTTTTTATTACATGTATTATAAGGTTCTAGTTTATTCATATTATAGTCCAGATCCTTCCAGATCTTCATCATCTTCATCTTCTTCTTGGCATTCAAACTGAAGTTTAAACCCAGCACCTTGTGTTGCATCTTTTTCACTCAAGAATAGAACAAAGAAATTAGATGATTTTATATTAAGTGATTGTTCAATGCCATTTCCAGTGATTGATTCATATATTGTTTGATTCTCTCGGACAATGATTTCAACCGAATCTCCTTCAGCTAGATCTATTTCAGATGATTCTCGAGACAAGAAAACGCGTTTACCTTTGCAAGGCATTTGTACATGATAAACACATATCTCATTTCTTGAATAGTTGCTACAACCATAGCGTGGTGATTTAAGCACTGAGATACCTCGTCTCTCAGTGAATGCATTGTTGAGGAGATCATTGCCAACTGCACATCCATTCTTCTCTTTAGGATTATATAACTTGCAAACTGCTGGACATTTAGGCACTGCAACACTAGCATCAGAAGCATACCTCATAACAGCAAAACATTTAAAAGAGCTGCAAGAATAAATAATATTATGGTCACTTGCATTATAAAATGAATATAAATATACTTACTTTGGTGGTATGTCCATTACTGGTATCTTGTTATCCTTGAGTTTATGTGGAAGATCGAGAGGACGGCCTTTAAGTGAAGAAATTATATGATTTTTATTTGGCATAATGCATTTCTTCCACATTTTTTTCGCAGCTACATCTTGATGCCGACAAGTCAGCTTTTCTAGTATCGAGATTGCTGGTGCAGTGTTCGTTACATGTATTAGACATGCTAGCAGTATTGCAGCACTGATTGCGAGTGAGAAGGTGCTTGACATCTTGATTCCTGAGTGTATTGGTCTACTGGTTAGTGATGATTGCTTTTGTTTTAGTTCCTGTTGTAACTAGTTGTTTGACTCGCTATGGCTTCTTCACTTGGTTATATACACATAACCACCCACGTAAAATAACTGTCACGTATTAATTATTAATGAGGTAGGCGTGGCTTAGACACTATCGCACTTTTGGTGAAAAAATGGCGACTATCGAAGATGGACAAGAACAGTCAAAAAGAGACAGGGCATTCCTTGGCCAATTGCCCGATGACTTTCTCCGTGTGGAAGAAGTCCCACGTAGTGAACAACGAACTAGCAGCCATCAAAGGCACGTAAAAACAATATTTTGGCCATTGTTTTGAATAATGCATTGTCATCTCAATGTAGGGACCATCCCCATTTAGTACCCATGACGTACAGTCCACAACAGCTCGGATACAGGCATGGGGATGGTAGCCACGTAGGAAAATTGAAAGTTACAATATTGCAGGTAAATAATAGAACAGTTTTGTTGTCGATAATAATTATTTTATTTATTATTATACTTATGTAACGTCAATATGAAAACAATGATTTATGGCATCTAAAAAAAGAACAGATTTATTAAAAATAATGATAAAATATATTGCCTTTATGTTGAATCCTATAAAATAATTTTAGCTGTAATTTTGTTCTGTGACATTTATGTTCACACTTACCACGTGAGACTGTTGACACCTATTGATCAGTATCATTTCTCACTGTCGTCACTTTTAGGAGGATAGTGACATTTCCATGTTAATTGTGTCTGTCATATATATTTATTGTTGTCCCTGTCACCTCTTCTACTCACTCTCCCCCCCTCTCTCTCTCTCTCTCTCTCTCTTCCCAGGCTAAATTAGCTAAGAACTATGGCCTTACACGTATGGATCCTTACTGTCGCGTGAGGATTGGCCATGCTGTCTATGAGACCCCAACTGACATCAATGGGTCAAAGAACCCACGCTGGAACAAGACCTTCTCTGTGTATGTTATTAAACCACTGTGTACATATACATGAAGCCATACGATCACACACACACACACACTATCTCTTATTTTAATCTCTCTATAGTAATCTTCCTCGTGGTGTTACCAGTGTTTATGTTGAGATATTTAATGAGGTTAGCTGGTTTGTAAATGAGTGGTTTATTTATCTGTTTGACTGAGGATGTGAGGGATGTGTTACTTATTGAGTCTTCCTTATTGCTATCAGGATACTCTACACTGTTTTGGTTACTCTTTCTTTTCCTATTTCCTCTGCTCTCCCCTTTTCTCTTCCCACTATTTCTGGTCTCTCTCCCACTATTTTTGATCTCTCTCTCTCTTATATTTATCTTCTCTTTCTATGTGCAGCGTTACCTATCACTGGATGATCGTATAGCTTGGGGCTATTACGAATTACCTACTGATGTGTTCAATGGTGAGACAGTTGAGGAGTGGATACCTCTTACTGGGAAGCAAGGAGATGAGAAAGAAGGGAACATTAATTTCATCTTCTCCCTTTCAGTAAGTCTTAAAGCATAATAACCATTCAAGAACTTTTCTTTATAATTGTTTCATTATTTTTATTCAATTTTATATGCATGTAGTATTAGTAATGATACACGTATATTACATAGATCAGTACATGTAGCATTATTTTTGTTTTTTTTCTTTAGCCACTGCACCAGTTGGTATCCTCAGGAGGTGTTCCCTACCAGCAGCAGCCAGCACAGTATCCTCCTGGTTTCATGCCACAGCAACCTCAGACTCAGTTCCAAGGCTCTCCTGTTGGATATTATCCTCCTACTCCTCTCATGATGCAGCCACAGCAACAGCCAACTGGTATGTAATCCTCATTGATAGCTTACTGTTATCATTATGATGACTGCTTTGCATTGTTCACATACTCAATGCTTGTTTCCCCTTGTTGAAAAAAGTAGCTGATAATGATTGTGTGTATATAATCACACAATCACACACACACACACACACACACACACACACACACACACACACACACACACACACACACAAATTAGCTTCACTGTTAAAGAACTACATGTACATGTATATACCTGTCACTCTAGTCAAAATATTGTGTGTATGTATGCATGTGTCTTCATTTGTATACTACATTAATAGTATAATGTATTGTTCATTAGCTGTTCAAGCTCCTTCAAGGCCCCCAGTGACAGATGAGGATGTTAGGCAAATGAAAGAAATGTTTCCTACAGTTGATAATGAAGTGGTCAAGTCCGTCCTTGAAGCAACCGGTGGTAATAAGGATCAAGCTGTTACCAACCTATTGAGTATGACTACTGAATAACTCCAATATTGTTAGGCAGTGTTACTGCAGTACTAATGTATAATTGACTGAATGAGTTTATCTCAATGTCTGTGTGTGTGTGTGCCATTAATTATACTTTGTAGCTTCATTGTAATAGGAATTGTTTTGGTGTCTTAATTAACTGTGTACTAAGACTGCTTAATCATTGTTATTAAATTTATGCTGTTTTCATTAATAAATGTTAATTAATGTTTGTTATTATTATTATTATTGATGTCAGAATTATTACCGAATACGTCAGGGTTTGTTGAAAGAGAGGTTTCCGTTTGTTTGAACAACATTCAGTTCCAATGTATTGATACGCTTGCTCCCTCCGATATCCTTGAGGTGTTATTATTATTGTGATGGTTTATTTTTGTTAGTATGTTATCTTTTCACTTTTCTTGTTATAATGCATACATATACAATAATACAGGATTTGCTACATCACTCTTTCATGTTGTTATGTGTCGTTATTTTTGTCCCTTACGTATTGGACTCCTCTTGGGTTTCTTTTGAAAGTGTGTTCTAAGTTAGTGTACGTGACATGTTGAAATGAAAACCTGCCATGTGTTTCAGAGAATGGACTCAACTGTAACGGTTGTAATAGCAAACAAAGTTAATTAATATACCACTGAATGTTAATGCAAAATACTTAATAGTATCATGATTAGTTACTGGATGTGGTGTTACTGTTACATATAATACTTTTCAAGTATATGAATGAGCATGTAGAAATTAAATTTCAATTAGTTAATTGTGCAAGCATATTTTGTTTAAAATAATTCATTTCTTTAGTGAATGGTGATATCATTATGTATCTCACAAATACTTTTTACTCATTTTTGAGAGGCAATAATACCCTTTGGGGAAGCACAGACTATCACAACAATGATGTACTATTAAAATGTTAACAATATTCATCAATGCTTCAAACTAACATAAGCAAATATAACAGCCCAGGTGTGAGTAAACTAATGTTTGCCTCATGAGATGATGTCACCTATATGCATTGTAGTAGAATAGGGACAGGAGATTAGATACACATGTGTCCTATTGTGCAATAAATGTTTTTAAGCTACTAGTTTTGGTGTTAAGAATGTGTAGGGCTCTATAGTGTAAGAAGTCCCTTACTCACTAAGAAATTCTAGCCAGTCTGTATTTACTATTATCAGCAGGAATCAATTATTATCCTCCTACACCAGCACTCATCTAAATTAGTATACACACACACACACCCTGATTGATAATGATGCCGGATGTAAATAGAATTATCATTAATTTGTCACTCACTGGCATTATAAGGTTTTAAAAAACTCCTTGCCTACGCAAAGCGTTGACGGGACTAATGACACATTAGTTGGCTGGTGGGCAGGACTTGTGTGAGTCCTTACTCTGTCTCTTAATGTCAATAATGTGTCTACACATGTTCACAGTAGCTAATTGTAATTATTAAACAATATTAGTGAATGAATAAAGTCATGATTTCATTTTTTGGTATGATT
The DNA here is from genome assembly GCF_000090795.2 of Amphimedon queenslandica. Taxonomy (NCBI): domain Eukaryota; kingdom Metazoa; phylum Porifera; class Demospongiae; order Haplosclerida; family Niphatidae; genus Amphimedon; species Amphimedon queenslandica. Next base: position 108,492 of record NW_003546292.1, on the reverse strand, counting down.
GTGTGTCAAATTATTTAGTTTAATGATGTCATCATTAATTCCTTTTTCTCTTTAATGTTCATGCAGCACGCTAAAATTTCTCCAAAAATTACTAAGAGAGAATTCTCTATTTTTATAATTTTTTGATACATATACATGTTCTTATGTTGTGTGTCAAGTTTAACTGATCCCAATCAAAATTGGATTTTTAGAAAATTTTTAGACCAATGTCCCTGTACAGTACAGTGTCTTTCGCCAAATTTTGCCAAAAATGACTAGGAGAAAATTTTTTTTTAATTTTTATAAATTTTTCTAATACATACTTTTTTAATACTGTGTATCAAGTTTAAGCTGATTTTTATCAAGTTTAGATTCTTTTGCCAATTTTAAAAGTTACTTAAAAACCAGACCAAAGTCCTGTACTATAAGCATAGGAGCTCGTTTTTCCGGTATAGTAAGGCTGCAAAAGTCATGGCAGCCATATTGTTTTGGGGTGAATCCTACTTAGTAACGCTACTGCATTACTAATAGCACAGAGTCTTCAACCCACCAATCACAAAAAATTCAACCTGCCAATCATCAAAAATTTAGCAAATTGCAAAAATGTGACCCCTCCAAATTACCAGCTTTACAGTGCATATTATAATCCCCTGATTTTGAGATAAAAAAATTCCCTCAAAAATTTTGCACCAACTTGTAATTTTGCTCTGACTGCTGCATATTTTCTCATGTGGGTGTGCCCACACTTCCTTTAAACTCTCACACACATGTATTCACATGGGAAGCAATTATTTATTAGAATCAATTAAATCAGAGTAGCAATCAATACATATTGTATATTGTCACTTGGTACAGACTACACAAGTAATTGGTCTTCTGTTAACATATGGAGGACAGGGTAGACCAACACAGGTTGACAAAGTGAAGAAAAGCATAGCACTATGAGCACTGGCACCACTACCATCAACAGATTCAACGTTTTCATCAACACACTCATAGACTGCATTTCTTTTGTGAGCATCTCTTTCAGCCATCAGATATCCTCTGTATTCCATAGTCCATGATGAAGGACAGCTGGTTCTAGCAGGAATCATCAGTTTAACACTCTTAGTAGATGTATAACATACTGCACAAGGAGCATTGTGCTGATCTCTGCCAGTAAATATACCATTAGACCATTCATATTCAGTACCATACATGAAACCACTATAAGGTGGTGTATGAGAACTTAAGTATTGGGGATCCTTATGCAAACAGACATAGTTGGCACCACCTCCAGGGCTGTTATATGCTTCTCCTCCAGTTATTCCCTCATACAGTAGTTCAGCTCCAGCAGGACAGGACTTCCTTCCCCAACGAGTGTACACTACTCCTCCACACTTAGGACCAGTTGCTCCTACAGGTCCAGTATCACCTTTTTCTCCTTTCTCTCCCTTATCTCCTCTCTCTCCTTTCACTCCATCTCTTCCTGGTACTCCATCACGACCATCTCTACCACGTAAAATCTGAAGATATACTAATCTGACAAGAGTGTCATTAACTTTCTCTTCAGTAACCAGTGAAGGTGATTCTAAAGGAGGGTATACACCATTATATAAATTATAAAACTCAATAATATTTATGGTATTTATACCTCCACTGGATGTAACTGTACTCAAAGCAGCAGTTGCCAGGAGTACAAATATAGCCAAGAAATGCATTATATCAGCAAGCTAGGAGCAGCAAGACGATCGACTGACTGACTTACTCTGACAGATGCATTTCTTTTATAGCTGTAGAAAAGCTTTTGCCATCTGATCTCCAGGTGCCTCTTTTACTCAGTAAAATACACCTCCATCTGTGTATTATAATGTATACTGGCATATAGAGAAAAGAGGTGTTCTCTTAATCTCTTTGCTTTTTATCACTATAGGATATGGGCATGACATTTTATATGATTGTGAGTAACTGATCTAAGCCCATCTTGAAGTTTCCGACAAATATAATTTATACAGTTATAGAATATCATGTACTTTACATGATAAAGTTTACTCTTGACGCATACCAATAGTATTTAAGCTGAAACATAGTGTACGATTGATGTGGCAGTAGATTTTAGCTACCACTTTATTTTTGTAGCAAAAAACTTTTTGTGAAAATTTAATTTTGTGATTTCCTGCAAATGGGAAAAAAGTAATAAATAATTTGCTGAACAAAATTTGTAAAAATTAATGTTTAAATCCCCAAGAACATAAATAGTATGCAGTGTTTATGGGCATATTAGTAAATGTAAATCTTACAATAATGTTTCAGCATAAATTGCTCTGCTACAGCTGGTGACATGTAGAAACATGATATTTTAAAGCTGCATATAATTACAATCATATAAGATGTCATACACCCATATCTTATTGTGATAAAGAGCTAGCAAAAAGATTAAGAGTACACCTCTTTTCTCTATATACCAGTACACATTATAATACACAAACGGAGGCGTCTTAAATTGTTAGACGAGTTTGAATAAAAAATCTATGCATGTCTCCCTGCTCCATTTGTCCTTACTCAACTTTGCCTTACTCACTAAGAAATTCTAGCCAGTCTGTATTTACTATTATCAGCAGGAATCAATTATTATCCTCCTACACAAGCACTCATCTTCATTACTATACACACACCCACTCACACACACACGATGACTGGGATGTAGATCTATATTTTTATAAACAGAATTATCATTAATTTAAAATTGTAAAAAATTCCTTGCCTACACGAAGCTAATAATACATTAGCCAACTGGTAGGCAGGATTTATTTTATTTGATGCATAGACATGTTCTTATGTTATGTGTCAAGTTTAAGCAGATTCTGATAAAAATTAGATTTTTACCAATTTTTAAAGTTACTCAAAAATCGCTGTACTATAGTAAGCTTAGAGGTTTTTGTCAAAAATGACTAGGAGAAAATTTTCTATTTTTTAATTTTTCTGATGCACATACATGTTCCTATGTTGTACTGCATTTTCAATATTATTATGTATAAAATGACGGATCATCTTAGCCCATGCAATCCACTCAAAATTTCTTCATAGCTAGCATAAGAGCACAATATTGACCTCTTTGCACTTACACACTTTGTGTATTCATGTGTGAACAGCAAATTATTTTATTATAAAATCAGAATAACAAATCAGGCAGTATTTTTAGTGTCACTTGGTACAGACTACACAAGTAATTGGCACATTGTTCACATATGGAGGACAGGGTAGACCGTTACAGGTTGACAAAGTAAGGAAAATTGTAGCACCATTAACATCAGCTTGACTGCCATTTATAAATTCAGCACTTTCATCAACACACTCATAGACAGATTTTGCATGGTGAGAGCTTCTTTCAGCCATCAGATATCCTTTATATTCTCTAGTCCATGATGAAGGACAGCTGGTTCTAGCAGGAATCATCAGTTTAACACTCTTAGTAGATGTATAACATACTGCACAAGGAACGTTGTGCTGTTCTGTTCCTGGAAATATACCATTAGTCCATTCATATTCAGTACCATACATGTAATTAGCTAAATTAGTATGCTTATAAGTAGTACTCATATATTGAGGAACCTTTGGTAAACAGACATAGTTGGCACCACCTCCAGGATGATCGTAGTAACTACCTCCAGTTATTCCCTCATACAGCAGTTCAGCTCCAGTAGGACAGGACTTCCTTCCCCAACGAGTGTACACTACTCCTCCACTTTTAGGACCAGTTGCTCCTACAGGTCCAGTTTCACCTTTCTCTCCTTTCTCTCCCTTATCTCCTCTCTCTCCTTTCACTCCATCTCTTCCTGTTAGTCCATCACGACCATCTCTACCACGTAATATTTGTAGATAAACCTCCTTCACATTGGTTTCATTAATGTATCGTTTGCTTGTTGACATAGATGATGGCCCTTTGTAAAATATTAATCAAATGTAATTATAACCAATGATTTACCTTGGATTGTATTCTCATTAGTAGCTACAATAATAGAGAGAGTAGTCAGTATAGGAACAAGCAATATTATGAGGTTCATTTTTCCTTATCATTTCAATGTACACTAGCTGCTGCACTATATTTTATAGCTTGAGTATATCTTTGTTTTAGTTGGCATTGTCAGATCCTTTTGTATGGATCAGTTACAACAATAGTCGGCTAGTGGGCAGGACTTATGCGACCTCTTACTCTGCCTCTTAATGTGTCTACACATGTTCGTATAATAGTGAACAATAGTAGTAAATAAATAAAGTTATAATTTTATTTTTTGGTACGCATGATTGAATTCATTCAAGTTTACTTGTTTAATCGCTCAGATTAGTATGTTAATTCAATGAAAATAAATTTAATGAAAAAACTTAGAAATGAAAATAATGCCAAATGAAAATACATTAAGTATAGCCACACATGCATACTTTCACACATATGTGTTATCTTGTGTGCAAGGAAGCAATATTATTTATTACAATCAGCAAACTAATTAAGCAATCAGAATCAATAATGTTACTTGGTACAGACTACACAAGTAATTGGTCTTCTGTTAACAAATGGAGGACAGGGTAGACCAACACAGGTTGACAAAGTAAAGAAAAAAGTAGCACCAATATTATTGGTGTGACTGCCATCAATAGATTCAGCATTTTCATCAACACACTCATAGACTGCATTTCTTTTGTGAGCATCTCTTTCAGCCATCAGGTATCCTCTGTATTCCATAGTCCATGATGAAGGACAGCTGGTTCTAGCAGGAATCATCAGTTTAACACTCTTAGTAGATGTATAGCATACTGCACAAGGGACATCGTGGCCATGTTTCCCAGGAAATATACCATTAGACCATTCATATTCGGTACCGTACATAAAACTACTATAAGGTGGTGTATGAGAACTTAAGTATTGGGGATCCTTATGCAAGCAGACATAGTTGGCACCACCTCCAGGGCTGTTATTTGATTCACCTCCAGTTATTCCCTCATACAGTAGTTCAGCTCCAGTAGGACAGGACTTCCTTCCCCAACGAGTGTACACAACTCCTCCACACTTAGGACCAGCTGGTCCAACAGGTCCAGTTTCACCTTTCTCTCCTTTCTCTCCCTTATCTCCTCTCTCTCCTTTCACTCCATCTCTTCCTGGTACTCCATCACGACCATCTCTACCACGTAAAATCTGAAGATATACTAATTTGACAAGAGTGTCATTAACTTTCTCTTCATTAACCAGTGAAAGTGCTTCTACAGCAGAATATACACCATTATATAAAATTCAATGATATTTATTGTACCCACCTTCATTGGATGTAACTGCACTGAAAGTAGCAGTTGCCAAGAGTATAAATATAGCCAAGAAATGCATTATATCAGCAAGCTAGGAGCAGCAAGATGATCGACTGACTAACTTACACTGACAGATGCATTTCTTTTATAGCTGTAGAAAAGCTTTTGCCATCTGATCTCACAGGTGCCTCTTTTACTCAGTGAAATACACCTCCATCTGTGTATTATAACATATACTGGCATATAGAGAAAAGAGGTGTTCTCTTAATCCTTTTGCTCTTTATTGGGACATGACCTTATGTCATTATGTGTAACTGATCAGTATAGTTCAATTTGAACTATCGAACTATACAGATCAGTTATACACACAATGATATAAGGTCCTGTTCAGTGTTTTCTGCCAAATACTAATATAATATAATACAGGTATAAAATATTATGTCTTGATCTATCTAGCACCCACACAAACAAGATTTACCATACACTTATTTATTATGATTATTTTATCTTTGGATATAATTTTTAGTTGTTTGAATGAAAATTAAGTTTATTTCTGTCTTACTGCCATATTTAGCCTGTCTCTTAATTGTGTCTACACATATTTCTGATAATAATGAACAATACTATAGCATATCTATGAGATGAGTCATAATAGTACTATTTTTAGTATCATGATTCAATTCATGAACACTCTTCAGTTAATGTCACTAAATTATATCATCATTAAATGGCTTCGTTAATAATAACACCATTAACATATCCAGTCTTACAAAACATCCTTTGTTCTTTCTTTTTGATACAACAACACTGAACTCGCATGACATTACATTATTAGTAATTATATATAGAAACCTCTGGTACATGGAGTTAACAGAAGTATTTAAGTTCATCGTTGGGCAGAACTCTTCTTAGTGACAGCGATACATGTCAAGCGTGAACAATGAACATAATAAACTAGTTTCAGTTGACTAAACATTAAATCATTACACATTCAGCAAAGTAACTATTAGTAAATTAATATGTTATACAATAAAACATCATCTTGTTTGTAGTTAATACATAATATGATGACAGAGATAGAGAGAGTAATGTTGTACATGAAAATACAAGTTTCTATTCAATCCTCATCAGTTATGGTGACCTTAAGTTCACCAGTAGGAGGACCAATGGTCTCCTATGAAGAAAATGAAGAAGCATCATCATAAAACATAGTCTTGAGGAATAAAAATCTCTCCCACTTTTGGTAACTAAGATCACTCCTCCCTCTCTCTTCCTCTCTCTTTAAAGGCAGATTTACAATATAACACTAGTCCTGACGTTATGTTGACGCTAGAGTTGAATCTGGTTCAACTCCAGCATGAAGCATGTGTCAAAATGTCAAATTGCCTACGCTTTTGATTAAAAATTGATGGTATGTTGGCATAATGTAATATTGCAAATCCGCCTTAACTAACTTTTGTCATTCCTCCTTGTTGCTCCACCCATTGCTGGATCCCCGAGTCCCTCAGGTAAGTATTGGCAAATCCCTGCATTTGGTTCTCTCTCATTCCTCCTATCTCCTCTTGCTGTACCCTCAATTCTCCAACTAGCCTACCAGCAACTGTATACACTACACTGACTTGCTCCCAACCATTTTTCACTGCGTCCTAAAAGAAAAAGATACTAAAAAAGGAAAGAAAAAATAATAACGTACATGGCATCTACTAAAAACTCCTTGTAGTGTGCCCCTGAACTGACTGTAACCAACTTCCCATATTGACTGATTGTCGTAAAGGCCTTTAAGCGCCATGTTTACTTCTGACTTTAGTCTTGCATCAATTTCATCCCCTATCATCTTGAGTTTTTCAGCAACCTGTGAGAGAGAAGGAGAAGAACAAAGAGATAGAAGCAAGATGATAGATGACATAATAACATAATACATGTACTGATGTGTGTACATGTGATAAGCCTTATCTCTGCTGCCACTGTAATAATTAATAATTATTACTGATTAACAGTCAAGCACTAGTTTGGTACAGTATTTCGTGTTTACTACAAAATATATGAAATTGTGGTATTACTTATGTCAACTTATGGCATACAAACAAACCATTTTTGTGTTTGCGGGTTATTTTGTGGTTCTTTATCACTTAAGCGACATATAAATCACCATCACCCCAATCAGTCAAAATTTTATTAGAATTTAGCCTACGTATGTACGTGTACGCTGCTCCAAATAAAGCCCACTCCTTTACCTCAAGTGCCACTTGATTCTGTGTCAAACTAACAATCTCTTCCGGTGACTCTCGAACTAATGGCTTCATATCACTCCTCGCAGCCCCTGGGCTTCTAGTACCAATGGTGCCTTCTTTCTTCATCTCGTCCATTAGAAAGAGCTCAATGAAAGATACAGTAACTACTTTGGTGAAGTCATTCAGATCCCCGTTCTCTTGAGCAGGAGCTGTTGTAGTCCCTTCTTTGACTAATAGTTGAGACATCGTGATACAGTTTAGAAGATGTTGTCTCTTTCTAGCTAGTCCTTGTTGTGATTAATCAGCAAATTACCGTCAGAGTATAATGTTCCCTGCCTGCAAGCTCAGCCCTAACCTGCTGCTGCAGCAAAAAAGGTGTGGCTAGTTAATTATGCGTTACCCGGACGGTTGTAATTAATGCGCATGCGCAAAAGGCGGGGTAAACTGGGTGTGGCTATAAACAACAATGGCTGCTTTTTTGAGGACGAGAACAGTTCTAACTCGTTTCTCCTCTTTTCAGTCTTTTACATCAAGTATGTATTTATCAAATAATAATGAGTGAATTTATTAATATTATGTTTTTTAAGTTCGTTCTGCTGCTACCTGGTGGCGGTCTGGAAAGAAGTCACAGATAGAAGAGGATCCTGAGAAACTAGCTGCTGCAATAGACCCTGGCCTCAGGCTAGGAGACTACCCTGTGCTACCATGGCGTTCAGCACAAGAGAATGCACCCTATGGCTGGTGGGATAATCAGGACCGGAGAGACAAGGAGACACCAGTATGTAATGAACATTACATTTAATACATTAATTGTAAATATTGTACAACTGGGAATGTTGATATCAGAACAATGGGGGCAATTTATAGTCTGTGTAGAAAGTCTGAGCTATTTCCAATCAAATCAAATTATTTATGAGTTTTAATTCCTAAAAAAACTGGGTCAAAGGACCCTGTACAGGGTCATTGGCCAAATTTTTGTCAAAAACAACTGATAGAGAATTCTCAATTTTTATAATTTTTTCTAAGACGTATACATGTTCTTATGTTGTGTAGAAAGTTTGAGCGGACTCCAATCAAAATTGTATTTTTTTACGAATTGTTAAAGTTGCTAAATAATTGAACCAAAGTCCCTGTGCTATAGTGCAGGGTTTTTGGCCAAGTTTCGCCAAAAATGACGTGGAAAGAATTATGAATTTTTATAATTTTTCTGATACATATACATGTTCTAATGCTGTCTAGAAAGTTTGAACTGATTTCAATCAAAATTAGATTTTTTAATGATTTTTTAAAGTTGCTCAAAAATCAGGTCAAAGTCCCTGTGCTATAGTACAGGGTCATTAGTCAAATCTTGTCAAAGATGACTAGGAGAGAATTTTTCATTTTTATTAAATTTTCTGATACATATACATGTTCTAATGCTGTGTATCAAGTTTGAACTGATTTCGATCGAAATTAGATTTTTTATGATTTTTAAAAGTTGCTAAAAAATCAGGTCAAAGTCCCTGTGCTATAGTACAGGGTCATTAGTCAAATCTTGTCAAAAATGACTAGGACAGAATTTTTCATTTTTATTAAATTTTCTGATACATGTACATGTTCTAATGCTGTGTATCAAGTTTGAACTGATTTCGATCAAAATTGGATTTTTTATGACTTTTTAAAGTACTCAAAAATTTAGCCAAAGGTCATTCGCTAAATTTTTGTCAAAAATTACTAGGAAAGAATTCTTTATTTTTATTACATTTAATGATGTGTATGTTCTTATCATGTGTATCAAATTTGAGCTGATTTTGATCAAGATTGGATTTATATGACATTTTAAAAAATCAGGCCAAAGTCCAATGGAACTAATGGGTTTTTGCTTGTCACAGATTTTGTGACAATGGAACAAATACATGTAGGTTTTTGCTCGTCACAAAATTTGGCCACCCTGTATTTTTTGACCAAATTTTGTCACAAATGAAAAGGAAGGGATTGTCTATTTTTATAATTTTTTCTGATGCATGTACACATGTTTTTATGCTGTTAAAAAAGTTTGTGCTGATTTTGATGCAAAATGGACTTTTTTTAAGCTGTAAAAATCAGGCTAAAGATTTTGTACTAAAATACAGCTAAGTTTTGTCAATAATGACTAAGAGAATTTATTACATTTTTCTGTATATACATGTAATATATGTTGTTATGATACACATAAGTAAAAAGTTTGAATCGATTCCATTCTTAAATATTTGCCATTTTTGCAAAACTGCTTATCTGCCAGTGTTAATCCTAATCCTCATCAATGTTTCCTACCATGCACTCACAGACCAATTCTTTTCACAATTTTATTTTAAATTTAATCTCTTCCAATTTATCACAGTAATGATAGACTTGTATTTCTTTTTTTCTTATTTTCCAGTTGCATGAGGAAGATGATGCTCTTAATGTGTGGATGTATGATGCTGTAGAAGCTAATGGAAAATACACTCGCGGGCAAGCACTGGCTCATTTAATGATAATGTTCAGCTTACTGGGAGGATTGTTTTATCTCTCAGTCTTGTATGATGCTCCTTCAAGGAATCCAGCTGTAAGAAGAGGGAGAGAGAGAGAGAGAGAGAGAGAGAGAGGGAGAGGGAGAGGGAAAGAGAGAGAGAGGAGGGATTCTACTTATAATTATTTGTAACTAAATCTATTAGTTCTAGCTACATTCAAATACATGCAGGCTCACAGATTAATTGAATAAATGTCCTTATACTGTATAGTTGATAATTTTGATAACCAACTTGCAATTTTGAACCATTATGCACATGCTCAGTGCCATATGACCACAAATTTGCTGAATTACCAGAACATTAGCAATTCACCAAAATTTTGCCCCTCCAAAATTACCAGCATAGTTTGAGCTCATTTTGATAAAGGAGAAGTCAATATTTTAAGTTTATTTTGAAGTGCATGTACATGTACATGTACAATAAATATCATGAGAAAATAAGAGTACATGTAGAACAACAAACTGAGGACACATGCACATACATGTAATTTTATTGCATATTTTATTTTATATTTCTAGGTTCCTCGTCAGTTCCCTTATAATAACTTGTATCTTGAGAGAGGAGGTGATCCTAACAAGGAACCAGATGAAAAGGATCTTACCGCTAGAGTGGCTGAGACTTATGGCGAAATAACTTCATAGAATAGCAACATTCATGAACACTATTGTGCACCATTTAGAATATTATTATGATGATTATTATAATTTAGTGAAGGATTAATTGTTTCTTCGGCTTTCACTTGTATGTGGCATTAATAATGGCATCTGAATCAAAACTTTGTTATTTAAAATTTTTATTAGACTGTTGAGGGTAACAATGCCACTAAGTTTTCCTGACAATTTGAATTAAATAAGATTAATCCATGAGCTTTTATTTACATCTTGTTGATCTACACCTCAAAGTGTTAATAAATTTTGTAAAGGGAGGAGCTTTGAATCATGAACTACATTCATTGTCCTGTGAAGTTTCCTATGTTTAATGATTACTAAGTAATTGAAATAACATTTAAGTTTTTTGCTATATATAATTATTTTTTAAGTGCACGTGCATGTGTGTGTGTGTGGGTGCATTTTGGAATTAAAACAACTATAATAGTCCAATAATGACAACAATAATAATAATAATGATAATAATAATAATAGTGATAAAACATAGGAAGAATCAATAGAAAAATTGAAAGACAGAAAGATCATACAAGAAAGTGGTACAATAATAGACATGACTACTAAAATAGAGAGAGAGAGAGAGAGTGATTTCTGGCAGGATACATCAAAGAGAGCATAAACACAAAACAATTGAGACACAAAAAATTAACAATTCAACGTCATCTTTAGGAGAGTGAGCACATGTGTGCAACATTGCTGTGTTCGATAAGTGAGAGAGAGAGAGAGAGAGAAAAAAAAGCAAGAGAAAGAAATAACAAATCGTTACTAATAATAAATTATGTATAAATTATAATTAGGAGATTATAATTATTAATCACGGCGCTTAAAGGATTGTACACTTTTTCTTGCTCTTGTCCTTTTTCGAGGTGGCGGGTTTCTGGAACCTCCTTATTGCTCGGACAAGATCGTGGAATGCTTTGTCAACATGTACTCTGTGTTTAGCACTGGCCTCTACATAACCAATCTGAGGAAAGGAGAGAGAGAGAGAGAGAGAGAGAGAGAGAGAGAGAGAGAGAAGGTCAAAATAAATAAAGATAAAAAAGAAAGAAGGGAAGAGATTGAGAAGAAACAGGATAAAAGAAAAAGTATAAATCTAATATACTATTAGCTGGAATGTACAATCAAGTGATTAATAAATAATTGTCAAGTGACATACTAATTACTACAGACTTATCCTCTACTTTACTTAATGTTTGTTTACGATAAGTTAATCCCACAAGTACAAGCAACAAGCATGAATGTACATATACATACACATTCATGTATACACGTCCATATGCTATAAAAATCATAACTCATGGATTTCACATATGCATGTACATGTACATGTAATACACACAAACATTTATATACATGTAGATAGTGTATTAATTATAGTCCAATTCCTAGCAATGAAGATAAAAAGTGTCAACCTCTATATACAAACACTGACCGCATACATAGCAATTAAGCAACCGCCCACGCACATAAACACAGACAGATAAAGCCAAACAATAAATTGAGGTGCAAGTGAATCATACTTTAACATGGAGTAAGTGACATATACACTATGCATATATTATATATCAATGTGTATAATTCTAATGAACAATAATAGCTCAACTGTGAAATCTTTGAAACAAAAACATGAAAAGCTTCAACCACAACTAGCTACATGTACACATACATTTACATGTACAGTGTGTGTGATTCAAGGATGGTGAAATACATGTACATGCATGTGCTATGGCACTATCTATTAATTAATTTGGTGTGGTTTGCTCACTTTAAGAGTCTTAGCTAATTCTTCTCCTTCTTGATAGGATACAACTCTATCGGTTTCCAGATCAGCTTTATTAGCTACTAATATCATTGGAAACTCTGACCTGGGGAGAAGAGAGAGAGAGAGAGAAGAAAGAGCAAGTAAATACACTTGTATGTCTACACACATATACAATAAATGTGTAGCTATGTAGTGGAAGCTATACAGATCACTCAATGATACAAACAAGCACTATTCACACATTATTGCAATTCACACAATAATAAATATAATATAATAATAATAATAGTAATAATAATAGTGTAATGGATTGTACATGAAACTCTAACATATACCATGTAGAGAGTCATACACAAGAATCAAATTGTACAGATATGGTGAGTAACATACTTGTCTTTCACTCTAAGTATCTGCTTGTGGAACTTTGGGATCTCGTCGAAGCTATTTCTATCAATAATAGAATATACAAGTAGAAACCCTTCACCAGTGTGCATGTACTGCTCTCTCATTGCACTAAACTCCTATCAGAGAGAGAGAGAGAGAGAGAGAGAGAGAGAGAGAGAGAGAGAGATGCCCACATATTACACACATCAGAGAAAACCACATGCTTAATGCTGTACCTCTTGTCCAGCTGTGTCCAAAACTGATTAGAAGAGAGAGAACAGAGAGAGAAAGAGAGAGAGAGAGGTGGCAAAGAGAAAGAAAAGAGAACAAAGGAAGCAGAGAGAAGCGTTAACAAATTGATAGCAAATATTAAATTGTTACCCTCTCTCATTCCCCTCCCCTTTTAACATGACTACTACATTAAGCTCGCTCATCCAATTATAATCGCCAACATGCTCTATATCTCTTACTATCTAATACTGCTACTTCATCATCAATGACACACTGCTTGCGGTACGAGTCTTCAATGGTGGGATCATATTCCTCAACAAAATGACTCTAATAAAGAGACAGAGAGAGAAAGAAAGAGATATGATGATACAGAAAGGACAGAAAGATAAAAAAAAAAGTAAAGCAAACAGGAACATTTATGAAACCAAACCTGAATAAATTGTATAGTGAGTGCAGACTTTCCTACACCTCCCCCACCAACGACGACCAGCTTATACTCGGTCAGTTCCTTGTTTGTAGCCATTACAGACTGATCCTACAGCGAGAGAGAGAGAGCCGGAAAGGTAGAGGAAAAAGGATAGAAATAGTGATATTCATGGGACGTTACAATGGTGAGAGAAAAGGTGAAGCCGAGCGGGAGGGCTTACCTAAATCTTCTTTGACGATGCTGTGATTTGTTGATAAGCTAAGTCCTGCTTCTCCTCAGGGTATCTCTGTGTAAATGAACCTCTTATCTCTCTCTTTGTGGCCTGCCCACTTGACTGTGTATGCCCTCTCTGTGTTGTGTATCTATGATTTATTTATAGTATCAGGAACTGTTACTATTTATAGATCAACCTACACACCGGCAATGAATGTCATTAAGTTTACTTAATCAACACTCCGCAAATTCATCAATGCCTTTTAGCCATCAGAGCACCAATTAAAATCATTATAAAGATATACCAGTCAGTCATAATGGACTACAATGAATTTTTAAAAATAATATAACTTTGCAAAATGAAATATTTGGGAACCAAAATCAGGCAACTAAGGTATGAATGTCACTCAGTTAGTGATGTGACCTCTTGGGGTCTGGGAGTAGATGAGAGGAGACATCATGTGACCTCTTGTAGGTCGAAGCTCCCCCTGGAGGAGCCATGGAGGTATGGAACTCTGTCGTTGGATGGGGAGACTCAGTGAAATGTATTGAATGATTAGTGGAATTGTTAACCTGCACAAAATTAAGACAAAGAATAACATACACTGTACATAGATAGTACATCAATAGACAATTTGACATAAAACCACATCAGACATAATGCCCCAATAGATAAAACTGTACTACTATACTGAACTACTAGATGATACTGTACTACTAACTATCATCTACTCTTGCTATCTCTCATTAAATAAAATACTACTGCTAGTACTAGCTCCCACATTTAGCAGTTTCAATTTGTTTACGATTCAGTGCATATATGTACTCCAAGGATTAATCTTGGTAAAAGAATAGCAAACAGATCCACAAAGTTACAAATCATTATGTAAGACAGGCCATACTAGTCTGTGTATAATCACTGCAGAGTTTATAAACATACCTCAGATATTGAGGTGTGAAACTTGGTAGAAGGATCATCCTGTGAAGTAACAAACTTTTCATTACTTTCTGTTGCTTTCTCTCCTTCGCCATCTTTCATCTTTAACAGCTAGAGAGAGAGTGCATATAGACACAAATTAAAAATAAAATCTACTCTCTCTCGTTGTACACTGTTCAGTATTAAACACTAGTTTACTAGTTTACATGCAATAGTAGCTATGTAGCATCAACAGCAATATTGCATTTTAACACATCATAAGGAATGCACACTAACACAACACATTACTTCTATGCAATCTGACATCATTTGTAAAATAGTACAGTAGCTATTCTATATTGGGTGCCTTATTTTGGTGATTAGCCCATAAAAATGGATTTGGCAGTTTCAAATTTGGCAAAGAGGCAATATTTAATGCATAAACTACAATATAACAGCTATAGCCCATTAATATATAACACTGTCAGTAGTACTTGTAATTGTTTCTGATAAAAAAAAACTTCTTCTAAACCACAATAGATTGATCCACACATCACTGATGCATATTTAAGACTCACTTCTCTGTCTATGGCGGAAAACTGCCACTCCCACTTTGTGTTGTAGAGGAACTGGCGCAGGTCGTATCTGTTGTCATCGGGAGAGTAGCTTTCGGCGTGATATGAGGGAGTTATTATCGTCATTTTATGACGATTGATGGAATAGACACGAAAGAAACGCTTCACTTTATCGGCAATCTACACGCATACAAAAATACATGAACATGTAATAATAGAAAAAACATGTAATAATAGTAATAGTAACAGTAGTAGTTATGACAATGTACCGTATTTTTATAATTTTTATTATTGTAGAATAAAATCAGTGGCCATATGTTAAGTACAAATTGAGCTACATGCATTTGTATTATGAAATTACTATACAGGATTGTGTACAATGTGTACAGTATATAAAATATTACTATTGCTAAAATTACTAACTTCCCTCAACTATAATACACATGACAGTGAAGCTAAGAAGTAGGTAATACAGTAATGATGAAATTAACATCAATCAATCAGTACAATACATGTACACGTATACATGTACATGTACATGCAGGTGTAGATGAACACAATTGACATGTGTATACCTCTTGTGGTGGGTATTTCCTTTTCCATAAGTCCAAGAGTTTAATAAACATACTGTAAGGGCCACACTGCTGTGACTTACGCAATCGACCGATATCAGATAATTCATCATACGTGAGACCCATGTCCTCCTTTAGAGAGAAAGAGAGAGAGAAAGAGAGAGAGAGAGAGAGAGGGAGAGAGAGAGAGAGAGGGAGAGAGAGAGAGAGAGAGAGAGAGAAAGAAAGAGAGAGGAGAAAATAAGAAAGAAAAATAATAAGAGGTCAAGTACATGTAAGTAATAACGAAAAAGGAGCTACCAATTAGCAAAAGAAAAACGGTATTTTTTCAATGTACATGTAGACATGTGCATTATGCATATACTAATGTGTGAAATGGGGCATGATACCTCATCAGTTTGATTGTGCTGCTCAGTGATTGGCTCCAGCTCTGCTGTTGGAGGAGCCTCCAATATTCTAAAGGCAAACAAAAGATAATAATAATAATAATAACAACACTAGCATACATGTACATACATGTAGCATGATTGGATGATTATGATACATTCCCCATAATTAGTATAAAGATTAATTTAATATGCAATACAATTAAAGGAGTATTGTTGGGTCTAGAGAGACAGGATTAAAGGCTTCACTTTACATTATACCCTCTCTATCTCATTACACTAAAATTTGCAAACACTCATAACACTACAGACTGTTGATTATACAATAATAAAAAATTAGCAACAAGAATTACAGGTGCACAACTTGGATCATAACAAAAATGTGGACAAAAAATTACAACAATTTCAACGATTTACATGAACGTGTACAAGACGAGTAGAAGGTACTGTACCCTTTAAAAGTGCTAAGGAAACTTCCTCTTTCATATGCATTAAACTAACAGATGGTTATTGAAACGAATATTATCTATAAAAACAAGCAATTGATAATAATGCAACAGGTAGAGGAGGAAGTGGATGGAGATTAGCCAAACTATTATTATCTTCCTATAAAAAATATTATATTTTTAGTCAGAAATGCTTAAAATTAAAAATAATCTAATCAAGCAACATGTCAGTGGGCAGTTGTGTAAACCACTGCCAACCATCAACCAAAAACCAAAAACCTCAAACGAAATAAATGTACATGTACATGTACAATTTTATACATGTAGAGATAAATGAATGCTGTTGTGATGGTGAGTCGACCAAAAGTGTACATAGGTGTTGGAATTTAAGTAAAATGGTCTGTGCAATTACAAGTACAACTATATACATGTAAAAACTTGAGCATATTTCCATTCTAATGATTCTACACAGTATAGCTACAGAGCCTAGTGTGAACATGCATATACATGTACTAGCTGTTATACAAAAAATTCCAAGTATTGATAACCAGTTTTAAAGAAGCATGCATATATAAACAGTCAGGATTTTCCATAAGATTTGGCATTCGGCTCATGTGGGCTATTGTCAGTAGGTTTTAAAGTTGCTCCAAAATTTGACAAAATACAATACACTACATAGGGTATTTTTTTTAATCATTGTGAGAGAATTTTATAATTCAAAAAATGTACATGTACTTATGTCGTGCAGAAAGTTTAAGCTGATTCTGATTAAAATTGTATTTTTTTACAAATTTTAAAAGTTGCTCTAAAAATGGACTAAAGTCCCTGTGACCCTGTACTATAGTACAGGGTCACAAGCCAAATTTTGCCAAAAATGAAAAGAAGAGAATTCTCTATTTTTATAATTCTTCCTGATACATATACATGTTCTTATGTTGTGTAGCAAGTTTGAGCTGATTTCAATCAACTTTGGATTTTTTTGCAAATTTTTAAAGTTGTTCCAAAATCGGACCAAAGTCCCTGTACTATAGTACAGGGTCACGAGCCAAATTTTGCCAAAAATGACTAGGAGAAAAT
Organism: Amphimedon queenslandica; assembly: GCF_000090795.2. Taxonomy (NCBI): domain Eukaryota; kingdom Metazoa; phylum Porifera; class Demospongiae; order Haplosclerida; family Niphatidae; genus Amphimedon; species Amphimedon queenslandica. Next base: position 90,820 of record NW_003546292.1, on the reverse strand, counting down.
CTTTCATTTTTATAATTTTTCCTAATATGTATACATGTTCTTATGTTGTGTAGCAAGTTTGAGCTTAATCCGACCACAATTGAATTTTTTATGAATTTTTAAAGTAGCTCCAAAAGCCATGTACATGCATACATGCATGTACTATTGTAGTGCCTTTTAGCTCACTTAGCATGCTTTGTGGGAAAAACTGCAAACAATATAATAATGTATAGAAAAATAATAAATTATGCGTAGATATATAAATATATGATTCAGGTAGTAGCACGACTTACTCCTTCAGTGCTGGGTACTTTTGATACGACATGAACTTGCAGAATCCTCTCAAATCAGTTTTACTAATCCCACCAATGGGGTTAATGTCAGCACTGGAACAATCATACTTTGTAAAATAACCAAATAAACTACGAGAGAGAGAGAGAGGGAGAGGGAGGGAGGGAGGGAGAGAGGGAGGGAGGGAGGAAGGGAGAGAGAGAGGGAGGGAGAGAAAAGGAAGGGGAAAAATAGAATGCAATAAATAGAAAGCTATAATTTATTATAATTTAACTTACCTTTCATCAACATTGGCTGAACCAAGGACTAATAGATTACCATCTTTTCCTCTTGTCCACGAAACCAGTTGACTAAACAAGTAAGACATGACCATTCTATTACGAGCCTGTAATTAACACACAAAACATCTCCCAAAAATACTAAAAAATCAAAATTTTACAATAAATGTAAATACCTTTAAACATTACACATGCACAATGTATAATTTAAAAAGATACAATTATATTTTTTAATTAGTACAAATGTATTAATTTTATATTCAACCTGAACGTTTTGTAGTGCAATGTTTTCAGCGTGAGTCCCTCCATATACTTTATATCTGGGCACTACGCCAGTAACGCCTTCAAAAACTGATAAATGAGCTTTCACTATGTCATCTATAGACAGCACGATGTGATTACTACAAGGAATAGAAAAAAAATTAATAGTTTATACAACAACATAGACTAGCCACTCTGTCTCATGCAGTTCTTGTCCAAATAGCACATGTGTATAGTGTACTGTCTTTTCTCTATCTCTTATATCTTATTTTCTGCTCCCTTTCTCACCTTCCTATCTGCTCTGCTAGTTTCTGAGCTCTTCCTCTTGTCTCTTGAGAAGAATTACTCGATGACATATAACAAGTTGTAAATATCATGCTACAGGAATAAGAATTTAAAATAATAAAAAGTAATAATAATAATAATAGAAAAAATTCAAAACAACACATAAATGTATGTGTATAGTTATACACCAACACATTCTCATCCCATCTCTTATTACAAGTCTCCCTTCCCACCTTTTTCTTGTACCGCATCTCTCACTGATAGAAATCTAATACATGCATGTACATTTATTGCCAAAAAGCTAATTACTGTATCTTCTGATAAGATATATAAACTGATGGTCAATAATGATAAGAAACAAAAACAAGTATTCAGTAAGCGATGTAATTGTAATAACTATATAGTAGGAGCTCATCTGTAGCTCAAGTCTCTGTGTACCAGTAGCCATGGACCCATGGTAGAGTGCCATTAACTTACAACTCACTTTGCCATTTCTTTACCATTGGAAGGCATTGGATCATTCTCTTTTAAATATAATAGAGTCCGAACCTCTTCTATCATCCTGCCATCTTTAGTGAAAAAAAGAAATTAAAAAATTAAAATAAAATACATAAAAGAAACACAAGTAAATACAAGTATAAGAAACACAAGTATTATACATGCCACATAGTACACACGTACCTCCTTTGTGACATTTGTCCATTACAAGGTCGCACATCGATCCAACAAGACAAGCGGTCGATGAGCTGTCAATACCACCACTCAACGGCAAAAAGAAACCAGCCATACCACTCCGTCTCAAATAATCCCACAACCAACAGGCTGGACCTGAATAGTATCAAGAACATAGGAAAAAATACTGTATTTCCTTAGATAAGGGCCTAGGCATTTATTACTTAACAAAGACAAAAATCACAAAAAATTTTTAAAAAATGCCAAAACCCAGGCTTGAACCTGTGACTCTAAGTTCTGAAGACTGAGGATGAACAATTAGACTATTTGGGCCACTCTATACGAAGGTGTACATAATACTGGGATAAATATGCGTGTCTATAATGATACTATATTAGTGACAGGCGCTTATTTGAGTAGGGAGGGCCCTATTCGAGGAAATACGGTAACTATTTTGTGTAATGGAAATGTAAGCAATTACAATCACATTCATTATCAAAGTTTCATTTCAATTACCAAACATAATCTCTTCTTCAGGCATGAAATACTGCAATCTGATTGGTCGCGATATTGCGTGGTTTGAAGTACAAACGCTAATAGGGAGATGGCAGTGTGGGTAGGGAGCTGCCTTTGATGCCTGAGGTCCTCTACTGCCAATTGATCCTCTGAATGAGACCACATCATCAAGATCAGCAGTGGCAATGGTGACTTCAACATCATCCAATGTGAACTGAGAGCCCTGGGCTATGAATGTATCATTGAGGGATACCAGACAGCAACCGTCAAAGTATAACCTATCACCATCACAACCTAAAAAAAGAGGGGAGAGGGAGAGAGAGAGAGAGAGTGAGAGAAATTAAAGAAAACAGAAAAGGAGAAGGCGGTGAAGGTTAGAAATAAAGCAGTCAAAAAGAAGGGAAATGGAGGAAACAAGAATAATGTATGCTACATGCAGCATGAAAAGAAGAAAGAGAAAGGAAGACTAATAACTTGAATTACATAATTGTTTACTAATGAAGCAATTTCTCAGGAACTTTGCCCCATTATTAGATCACAGCCAATACTATGTACAGCATTGTACCATGGTTGTACATGTACATGTACGTGCATATACACATGTACATGTACTATTTACCTAATAAATTAGCATAGGCATACACTCCACCACATTTAGCAGTAGCAGACTGGATCACGTTGACCCTCTTGTACAACTTCCTCAATTCGAAATGAGAGCCTGATCCATTCATGAATACTTCCACTCCGTGGAGTGACATTGGTATGTGTGGGCTCTGACCAGTAAAGAGCTCCTCACATATTTCAATGCCAATAAGAGTATCCAAAGTACTAAGGACAGCATCTCCTATAACAGTGGTCACCTACAATATGTAGTATGAAGGTAATGTAAGCTTAATGTTTGTATTATGTTAGGCAAATTTGTATTTAAGATCAAAGCTTTTACTATGTATGTGATGCTGTTTTTTAAAGCTAAGATCTAGTCTGTTATTATACTAATTTACATGTAGATGAGGGCTATCATTCTAAACCAACCTGTCCTGTGATATCAGTGATAATGGATGGCAGAATAAACTCCTCAGTGGTTCTAGAGAAAGAGAGAGAGAGGGAGAGAGTGAGTGAGTGAGAGAGGGAGAGAGTGAGTGAGTGAGAGAGAGAGAGAGGAAGGATGATAAAGAAAGAAAACAAACAAAACATATCAAACAGAAGACACAAAAGCTCTCTCTCTCTCTCTTACTCACCTTGTTTTAGTCCAGGGAGTGAACCATCTCTGCTCCCTGTAGTTACCATCCATAGCAAGGAAAGTCTTTGGACGTATCAGTACAATGTTAGTATTATGAATGATGACACGACAATTATACCGTACACCATGATGCAGGACTGGCCTATGATAATATCAAACAAAGTACATGAACAATTGAACATTATAAAAATGTTACATGACTTAATTATAAAATTTGAACACTCTTACGTACATGTACATGTATTGCTTAATGATTAGAGGCACAAATTTTGAAAACTCAAAAAGTTATCATTAATCATTACTATTATTATTAATTATTATTATTATTATTTACATTCCGAAGTCACAGATGAGTCCTTCAGTGTCGGAGGATTTAATGAGTTCAGCTATCACTTCCCATGAATGAGTCACTGTATCATTCTCAAGGAAATGATCACCACACCCATAACCTCTAATAAATAATATTAAAATTAATCATTAATAATGTAATGTGTTTATTAATATTACGGTATTTCAAGCTCCGGTCCAAGACGATATGCTGCCCCTCCCTCTTTTGCTTTAGCACAACCTAAAAATAATTATTACATAATTTAATAATTATTTTTGTTAATTTTTATAACTTTTTAGTATTCTTTCCAAATTTCCTTTAAAGTCCATAGACCATTGATTAAGAGCACAGCAGGCAATGGTTAGCTTTCTGCCCATTTCTGAGGAGAAAAATGAAATGAATCAAATGATCACACTTAACTAATATACGGAAATGCAGTATTTGCTCACAGAGCTCAGTAAACCTAGCTACTTTCAGTAATCTTTAGTGTACGGATTTCAGGGCATAAAACCCCGCCCTTTCACGCATGCGCACTGATTCAAGGCGGGCCAGGCTAAGTTTCAAAAAGTACACGGAGCTAAACCACTCCCTCTAATAAAAACGAATGTGACGATACTCCGTATACTCTTAGTGCCCTGCCACGTTTTTCATCCATTGTTCCTTGCAGAGAGATAAGGAGGTTCTATTAAAGATGGGAGAGCAGCCTTGTTACACAATAATCCATCCAGGGGAACACTTCAGCCCTCCTAATGAACAGCAACTCAAACATGACCTTGGTGAGTTGAATAAGCCACACCCATTAATTACACTACATCTAATTCGTGTATATATATATATATATATATATATATATATATATATATAATACTATATATGTATATATGTCTGATTAGTTAAATATTATATATTACCACATTATGTGTATTTGCAGATCGAAAGAGCTAATTATAGTTCATTTTAAATTATGACGAAATTAAATTCTCAAATTATATAATTAATGACAAATTATTATTATTATGCTTGTTATTTTATATGCAGATTTCCCTCAAAAATTAATTGTAATGTAGAGACTGTGCTCTAGTTAATACTTCTTTTCTTCTCCAGAGCACGGAGACAATAAGATAAAAGCCCAGACACTAAAGACAATAATAATGATGATACTGAACGGAGATAGACTGCCCAACCTCCTAATGACAATCATTCGATTCACTCTCCCGTCTAACGATCACGCTATTAAGAAGCTCCTCCTTATTGTGTGGGAGGTGTGGCCTAAGACCACGCCCGATGGGAAGCTGCTGCACGAGATGATACTTGTGTGTGATGCTTATCGGAAAGTAAGGAAATATTGTATAAGGGGTTTTTTGAGGGTTGCAAATTTCACGAATTTTGCGGATTCCTTCCTGATTTGTGAAGATAAAATTCGCGAAAATCAATTTAATACGGTCCCTACATGGCACACGTGGTAGAATTTGCGAAAATAAAATCCATGAATTGGAATTTTAGTAGATTTCATGAAATATAATTCTCTCGAAAATACAGTACATGTACATGCATATTTATATTTTTTTGTTTTCTCTAGGATCTACAGCATCCTAATGAGTTTGTTAGGGGATCTACTCTTCGGTTTCTTTGTAAACTGAAAGAGCCCGAGCTTCTTGAGCCTCTCATGCCATCCATTAGGAACTGTCTTGAGCATCGTCACGGCTATGTACGGAGGAATGCAGTCCTGGCCATTTACACAATATACAAGTGAGTGATGATGAACTGTTGATGAATGTCCAATAGAATGTGTGTGAACTTGAATTTGATCCTCAGTAGTGTACATTGTAATTTAGAAGGGCTGATCCTATTGCTGTAATAGTCTATTATTATTATTATTATTATTATTATTATTATTATTATAAGCATACATGTATTGGTACCTTCTTTCTGGGAAATATTTCTCATAAGAGACTAGATTTCCCTCAATTTTCCACCTGTTAATCTCATGTAATTATGCATGTATTGTGTACAGAACTACATGTAGTACAGATTGTGTAATACATACATGTTAACATGTACATGTACATATGTACTGTATATGTATGTGCATGTACCAATCCAGTTCCACATTGTTCATTGTGACTATGTAGTCTTTTGTAATTGTTTTTGCTTAGTCTAAATAAACTAAACAATTGAATCATGTTTCATTATATTTCCCTTGTATTATTGAAATAAATACCATTTTGCTGAACTTTAACTTTTACATGTAAACATTATGCTTTTCTATGTACATGCATTAATGCATTAACTAATAATTGTAGGAACTTTGAGCAGCTGATCCCAGATGCACCAGAACTGATCCAGTCATTCCTTGAAGGAGAGCAGGATCCATCATGCAAGAGGAATGCCTTTATGATGTTGATACATGTTGATAGGGTAAGAGAGAGGGAGAGAGAGGGGGGGAGAGGGAGGGAGAGAGAGAGGGAGGGGAGAGGGAGGGAGGGAAAGAGAGGGGGGAGAGGCTGTCATATTGCACTGTCTTCATAAGCTGTGACTGTGTTTGTTTGATAGGATCGTGCGTTGGATTATTTGACTGGTTGTATTGATCAAGTGAGTGACTTTAATGACATACTCCAACTTGTCATAGTGGAGCTGGTCTACAAGGTAATGCCCAAATAATGTCCTATTGTTAATACAGGTATCTATATTCTTCTTTAATAAGGTCTGTTATGCTAACCCCAATGAGAGGCCTAGGTTCATTAGGTGTATTTATAATCTTCTCAATTCAACATCAGCTGCTGTTCGTTATGAAGCTGCCGGGACACTAGTCACACTCTCATCATCACCCACAGCTATCAAGGTACTCGTGATTCTGATATTGATTTGATACTGATTTGAATTGTGTTAATTTTTTGTTGATTTTAATAGGCAGCTGCTCAGTGTTACATTGAACTGATAGTCAAGGAAAGTGATAATAATGTGAAGCTGATTGTCCTTGATAGATGGACTGCTCTGAAGGAATTCTCAACCCACAGGAAAGTACTTGAGGTAATACCATTATTATTAGGAATTTAGTGCGTGTGTATTATTAATTTATTATTCTTATTTTATTATATTCTGTTAGGATCTAGTGATGGATATATTAAGAGTTCTGTCAATGGCTGACCTTGAGGTTAGGAAGAAAACCCTTGAACTAGTTCTGGACCTTATAACATCAAAGAATATCGATGAGGTACATATATGTCACTGATTTACAATATACACTCATTTTGTGTCATTCATTTCTCCTACAGGTTGTTATGATATTGAAGAAGGAGGTTACCTCCAGTAGTGGCAATGGTGAGGGAGGGAGAGGAGGGGATGAAGCTGACGTCTCTAGCTACAGACAGGCTCTCGTTAGGACACTTCATGCCTGCTCTGTCAAGTTTGCTACAGTAGCACCTTCTGTTGTACCACTGGTAAACCCCCCCCCCTCTCTCTCTCTCTGTTTCTCTCTTTCTTTTTGTACATGTACAATCCATCTCTAATTCTCTATTTATGCATGCACATTGTACATGTACATGTACATGTATGGTACATAACATGTATTTGCTATTTCTTTAGTTACTTCTGCTTATTTCTTTTTCTCCTAAAATGTTGTCATACATGCATATTTTAAGATTAACATTTTGCTTTCTCTCTCTCTCTATTTTCTTCTCTCAGTTGTTGGAGTTTTTGTGTGACAGTGATGACAAGACTGCCGAGAGTGTTCTTGTGTTTGTTCGTGAGGCAGTCGAGCGTTCTCCCGACCTCAAGCCAGCGATTGTGTCTCGCCTCCTTGATATATTTAGCACTATACAGTCGGTGGAGGTTCATCGTAGCACCCTGTGGATACTGGGAGAGTATTGCACTGACATGACTGATATTACTAAACTGGTCGCTGCTATAAGGACTTCACTAGGAGAGGTGACTATTGCATGACTGTACTATGCTATCATTCATTCATGATGACTATTTTAAAGCAACTTCAGCAATTTCTAAAAAATCCAGACTTGATTGGAATCAGCTCAAAATTTCTACACAATATAAGTGCATGTATAAACATGTACATGTACATCAGAAAACTTAATCAAAACTAGAAATTCTTTTGATGAATTTGTTGGACTTTAATTGTAATTAGCCCATGGTTTTTTCTAAAAATCATCTCTGAAATCACCTCAATTTTTTATTACATTTTCTGATAAATATTGTTGTCCTAATGCTATGTGGAAAGTTTGAGCCAATTCCGACTTCAATTTTTTGAGTTATGGTCATTTTTTTGAACTCCAAATTTTGGAAAAATACCCTGTACTATAGCCCATGGTTTTTTCCAAAAATTGGCTCCAAAATCACCCCCAATTTTTATTACATTTTCTGATGCATATTGATGTCCTAATACTATGTAGAAAGCTTGAGCCAATTCTGACTCCAACGTTTCAAGTTATGGCCATTCCAAAATTTGGAAAAATACCCTCTACAGGGTATTTGGCCTAATTTTGGGGCAACTTTAATATTTTTTTCAAAAAATTCAATTTTGATTTGAATCAGTTTAAATTTTGCACAAGATAAGAATATGTATATATACATCAGAAAATGTAATAAAAACTGGAATTTCTCTCCTACTCATTTTTGACGAAAATTGGCCTACTGATCCTGTACTGTAGTAGGCTCTCTCATGCCTCCCTTTCCAATTATTATGAAGCCTTTCTCCTCCCCTTCCCTCACTAGATACCAATAGTAGATTCAGAGATTAGGAAGCAGGCTGGAGAAGATGAGGAAGGATCTTTTGATGATGATGACAAGTCAAAGTCCTCGCGTCTAGTGACAGCTGACGGTACTTACATATCCCAGAGTGCACTGAGCACAGCTGCTGTTAAGAAAGATGAAAAGATGTGAGTATATTAAAAGAGAGATAATTTTTATTAGTTATTAATTTTTTTCTTTTTTTTATAGTCCTCCATTGCGTGGTTATTTGTTGGACGGTAATTTCTTTATTTCAGGGGTACTTGCTGGTACACTCACTAAATTAGCTATTCGTTATCTTGACCAGCAAACTGAACCAAGGAGTTGCAATGTAACCATGCACTGATTATCCTATTACAAATAATTATGATAAAATAATAATTTGAATTTTATTGCTAATTTACATAGTATAAGTACACATTTATATAGTTTATGCTAATAATTGATGTACTGTATTGTGGGAAATTTTGGAGGGGCTAAAATTTGGCAGATTGCTAAACTTTGGTGGATTTTTAATTTGGTGAATTTGTGGCTACGTGCCATTGAGCATGCATGTAACGACTCAAAATTGCTGATTTTTATTTTGGTGAATGGCTATCAAAACGCCAAATTTAATCTGTTCCAAAATTTCCCGCTATACGGTAGTTTTAAAATCTTTTATTTAATTCCTGTCATATATTATATTATTATGTATTGCACTATGTAGGCATTTGTTGCTGAGGCTATGCTAATAATGGCTAGTGTTCTTCACCTGGGTAGATCTGGTATTCCTAAAAAGGTAAATATATGACCAATCATTTGTATACTCCTTCCTCTCTCTCTCTCCCTAGCCTATTACAGAAGATGATAATGAGAGAATATCAACTTGTCTTAAAGTTCTTGCTGAGCGTAATAAATTCATTAATTCTGTTTTTGATGTGAGATCCCGTGAAGCTCTAGCAGCCATGCTATCAGCAAGACAGAACGAGAAAGAAGAAAAAGTAAGAAATAAAACAAACGTCTACATGTACATGGAATTGCTACAAATATACATGCATTGGTGTAGATGAACTCATTCACCAAAATTTAAGTTTCTTTATTGTAATGATGTAATTTATCATCTTTTTTTGTATGGTTACAATGAATAATGAAAGTAATTTTTTGCAATTTCTATAATTATGTATTGTAGATTATTGTCATTGTTAATTAATGGGTGTGGTTAATTGCATAGGAGGAGTCACAGAAAGTGGAGACTCACGCTGATGATGGTATAGTCTATGAGATGCTCTCTGGTAAAGACGATATAGTCGGAGAGAACAAGTTTGATGCTAGCCTGCTACAAGCAACCGGTATCGGTGGAGTTGGTGGCAGCCAGGGACAACAAGGCTCATTAGTGAGTGCTTCAAAACTAAACAAGGTCAGTTTCTGTGTATGATCACAATGAAATATATATACAATGTATAATTGTTATATTTTGACTCCTATACAGCTGTATGTATAAGCTGTACCCCTCTCTTTGTCTTTCAGGTTGTTCAGTTGACTGGTTTCTCTGATCCAGTCTATGCTGAGACATATGTTAATGTGAATCAGTATGATATTGTGCTTGATGTACTTATTGTCAACCAAACTGCCGATACACTACAGGGACTATCACTGGAGCTAGCAACACTAGGTACAGTACATCTTCATGCGTGAGCATTGAAGATTGAATACACATAGTCTTCCGTTAAGAATTTTAGAGTAAATTTGCATGTGTGATTTTTGCATTTTTGACCTCTGTAGGTGACTTAAAGCTTGTTGAAAGGCCTGGATCCGTTACCATTGGTCCTCATGATTTTGTGAATATAAAGGCATCCATTAAAGTCTCATCTACAGAGAATGGAATTATATTTGGAAATATTGGTAAGACAACCAGTCACTCCAGGCCTATTTCTAATAATTAGTATAGTGAACCATCTAACAGACTCATAGTATAAGTTCATCATAGTACATGATATAGATATGCAGTTTCAGTTATAAGGTTGGTTTGGCTGCCTGTACCTGGCTTAGTTCTAGTGTATTGCTCAACTAAAACCCACCATTCAGCTTTGTTGAAAGCAATCTTGTGGCTACTTTGATGTTCTCTCAACTCTGTTGCCTGAAATAGAATTCAGTCCTATTTTCTGTAACAGAGTTGCCATAACTTTAAAGTAACCTTGAAACCCATTAAGTGTTGTACACCTGCATACAGGTGCTTAACCACATCAATACAGTTGACACAGTGAGTCATAACTCTCCAGACATTAGACTATTTTTTAACTATTTTTAATGCTTGTCTTTCTCTTGTAGTGTATGATATAGTTGGATCTACTTCTGATCGTAATTGTGTTATACTCAACAACATCCATATTGATATAATGGATTACATACAACCGGCTAATTGCACTGATAACGAGTTTAGGAAGATGTGGATGGAATTTGAGTGGGAAAATAAGGTAGATTGTGTACTTCATTATTACTACATAAAAGGCCTATAATTCTTTTATATCTTTCATAATTGCTATAGATCAACCTTAATACAAATATCACTGATCTAAATGAGTTCCTGGACCACATATTGGCTAAGACTAATATGAAGTCTTTGACACCAAGACAAGTAAAAGAGAGAAGGAGAGAGGTTACCTTCATACTTTAATCCTAAATTTTGTAGGCATTACTTGGTGATTGTTGTTTCTTGGCTGCTAATTTATATGCTAGGAGTATCTTTGGAGAAGATGCCTTAGCTAATGTTAGCATTGAGAAACCATTTGGATCAGGACCTGAGACACCAGTACAAGGACACGTGAGAATAAGAGCTAAAACACAGGTTAGAGCATAATACATAATAATTATAGATATTGGTATGTACTGTGAATAATCATGATTAGTTCATTGCATTTCAGGGAATGGCTCTTAGTCTTGGTGACAAGATTACGGCGTGTCAGAAGCGTTCCACATCATAGTGGTTGAGAAACTATTTTGAGTGACTCATTCATTGCTTTTAGTTGTTTTGTTTTCATAATAAAATTTAATGTAAAAATTATTGATTTGTTTCAGCAAAGATTGAGTGCACTATAAG
>NW_003546292.1:75869-78712 GCF_000090795.2 Amphimedon queenslandica | reverse complement strand
ATGTATGGACAGTAACTGAAATGAACTAACATCAAATATAAAATACACATGCCAATTTCATAATGCATGTAAAAAGCCCAACATACACTGAGCAACTTTGTTGCCAGTACCTTTTATGTGGTGAGGCAACTTGTTGCCAGAAGTTGAGAGTCTCACTACTTAGTACTTTCTGCAACATGTTGCCCAGTGTCTGTATAGCTCCAAATTTTTGTTGGCAAAAATTTTTGTCAAATTTGTCAAAATATTTTTGTTTGACAAAATTTTTAACTGACGAAAATTTGTTCTGCGTGGGTAGTATACAAATTAATAGCAAAAATGACGAAATTTTTTTCACAAAATTAATTTTGAAAAAATTTTTGACTGACAAAAATATGGAGCTATACGATAGTTGCTCAATAACATCAAAGGTCTGACCACAAGTTGCCAGCAACAAAGTTGCTCAGTGTATGTTGCTGGGCTTTATTGTATCTGGTTCAATTGTGAATACTATGTTATGACAAAATTCATGGCATGTAATGCATTTCTCTAAAAATACAATAAGGCTCAAAGAAAAGAAAAGTCCAAGTATGAGTAATGAAAGGGCACCTTTATGGTGAAACCCTAAAGCTGAGCAGCATTGTTGCTTGCCAACTTAATTGTGGTTTAACTTTAATGTGATTGGGCAACGTTCCAAATTTAGTTTGCATACACATATCTGCATGCATGATGTATCAGAGTATAGTGTCTGCTATGATTATCTGTTTGAAGTTTGAACAAGTTGTGTAGCCTGAATAAGCATGTATTTTGGCACACTGAAATGATTGCATTTGGTACTGAATATAAAATTATTAGTTTATCCTAAACCCCCAATTTTAAAATCACTGCCAATCTTAATAAAGCTGTTGCATGGAAGTAATGAACAGGGGGGGTGCACAGGGGCGTATCTAGGAATTGGGTAAGGGGGGTGCTGAGGGCGCGCGAAGCGCGCCGCGATTTTGGCCACACCCACTTTTACGGCGGTATAACGGCCTTTTCCTGCATTTTCGTCAATTACGGGTGGGGCCAAGATCATTTCAAGCATACTGCTATGTTACTGGTACTTCTGATTGCTCCTTAAAGCACTAGAAACTGCTGAAATCATGATCAGGGGGCTAGATAACTTTGTTAAGAGGCTTGGTAGTGATGCAATAGTCCAGGACTTCAGTAATTTTTTCTGAGCCCAGCCCTGAGGGGGGTGCTCAAGCCCCCTCAGCCCCCCCCCCCTAAATACGCCTCTGGTGCAGGTATGACTGTCCACCATGTTGGGTGGCAAGAATGTACATGGAACGAATGGAGATGCAGAAACAACCTGGGATTTTCCAATGATGAGATATCATACTTGGCTTTAGAATATTACTGAGAGTTCTTTACACTCAATATCTTCATTTTCTAGCTTGCGTTAGCCTGTATTGTAAACTGCAGAATTTATTTTGATTTTTTCTCCATTCTCCCTATTCCACCATGTACATTCTTGACACTCAAGATGGCGGACAATCATAGCCGCACCCCTGATGATTACTTCCCTGCAATAGCTCTATAGGCTAGATACTAGTAGATGTAGCCAGCATCAAATCTATGATCAGACTTACTATTGTCATATTCTCTGGATCCAAGTCTATCCAGAGATTACTGTGGCTTGATGGATGATTAGGAGAAATTTTTTGGGACAGAGAATCTGGACTAACAGCCTTCTTTTGATGCGAATAGAAAACAGGATCAATCACTAGTAGCTGCTGTTGTTGTCTGCTTGTTGTTTGCGGATCCAGGTAAGGTACCAATAATATCATCACAAAAAGCAGGAGGAAAATAGTGAAAAGGATGCATCTTTTACTGAAGCGTAAGTATAGCCTTGGTATGAGCCAACAAAAGGTCTTACAGTTGTGACACATGCACATTGTATTTCTTCTTCTCTCTCAGTTTGCACTTTCTTTATCAGTTCTGAATTATGGAACGCCAAATCTGCCAAAATTACAAGAAATTATAAACAATAAAAAAAGAGACAGTAGCGATGCGCAAAGCGCATCGCCTCATCAGTGTTATTATTATAATTATGTAAACTAATCAGGTCACGTGTACAGGCTGTTGATAATACATTAAATTGCATCAAAATGGTGAAAATCAAGAAGAATTGTGCTTGATGAGCTGTGTTAATTTTTTGCTGCCTGTCCTAAATAGTCTAGCTTATTCTCATGAAGAAAATATCAGAGATCATGATAATTTTATCTGGAATATGCACCTTTGACAACAGTAATTAAATTTTCATGCAACACTAACCCCTCGAACTCGTGCTCTTTACATTGTCCTTGCTCTTGATGTTTTGTGTCTCCTCCTACCTCTAATTTTCACCCTAAGTAACAAATTTAACTTTATTATTGCTAATTAATTTTATGCTGGCTGCCTGGGCATGTCCCAGGTTGACCACCAGTGCTAAACTTCATTAACCTACCGGTTTGCATTTTATCTTACTTTATTTTTATGTCAGTGCTGGAAAGTTGTAAGTAAATAAATAAATAAATAAGAAGAAGTCGTAGAGGGAAGATCAATCAAAAAGTAGATCTTGAAATTGATGCATTAATGAGGTGATGTGCTTCACACATTGCGACTGTCTCTTTCCGTTTATAATTTCTTGTAATTTTGGCAGATTTGGCATTCCATACTGCACTACCCTAAATACGTTGAGCAATAAGACCAATGTGAGCCCCGGTGACCTCGACCTCTTCCAATAAAGGCAATTCACTAGGCTGTGGGAGGGTATATGAGTGTGCATGGGTGCTGTGATGAGGGATGTTTCGATCTCAGAGTCTCAACAACTGAGACCAACCCCT
>NW_003546292.1:70028-71964 GCF_000090795.2 Amphimedon queenslandica | reverse complement strand
CTTATGTGGTCAGCCCAGCATAAAATCTATGATCAAACTTACTATTGTCATCTTTTCTGGATCCAAGTCTATCCAGAGGTTACTGTGGCTTGATGGATGATCAGGAGAAATTTTTTGGGACAGAGAATCTGGACTAACAGCCTTCTTTTGATGCGAATAGAAAACGGGATCAATCACTAGTAGCTGCTGTTGTCTGCTTGTTGTTTGCGGATCCAGGTAAGGTACCAATAATATCATCACAAAAAGCAGGAGGAAAATAGTGAAAAGGATACATCTTCTACTGAAGCGTAAGCATAATAGTAGCTTTGGCATGAACCAGCAAAAGGTCTTACAGCTGCGACACATACACATTGTATTTTTTTCTCCTCTAAGTTGTACTTTCTCTACTCAGTTCTGCATGTATGCTGGACTCTAGTTTCTCACTGATCCGGATAATTTATAAAGGGGGTGCGGCTAGATGTATACAATCATGGTGCAATGGTAGGTCTACAAGGGAATAATTCTGCAGTTGACATTCCTGGCTAGAAAGTAGTAGGAGATTATAGATATTAAGGTATTTAGTGAAGAACTTTTTATGCTATTCTGAAGTGATGTATAATATCTTTTTGATGAAAAATCCCAGTTTGTTAGGCTCCATGCATTCAAGTCCCTAATACTATACATAGAAAGTTTGAGTCAATTCTGAATACTTTTCAAGTTGTGCTGTTGTGGTCATTTTTTGAAAAATACCCTGTACAGGTTTTTTGCCTGATTTTTAAATTTGCAAAAAATCCAATTTGATCTGAATCCGTTTAAATTTTTACACAAGATATGAACATGTATGTACAGCAGAATTAATGTCAGTAACCAAGGAATCAAGGAGTAGCTAACCACTAATTATCCGTGTGTAATTGTTTGCATTTATTAGATATAATTTATAAATCAATTTTGACCTCTATGGTGGCCTAAAGTTTGTTGAAAAGTCTAGCTGGATCTGTTACCACTGGTCCTCATGATTTTGTGAACATAAAGGCATCCATTAAAGTCTCTCATCTACAGAGAATGGAATTATATTTGGAAATATTGGTAAGACAACCAATCACTCTGGGCCTATTTCTAATAATTGGTTTATTTAACTTTAGTGAACCATGTGACAGACTCATAGTATAAGTTTAACAATACATACTCCAGTAGAGACGTGAAGTTTTAGTTATATTAAGGTTGGTTTGGCTGCCAGCGTATTACTTAATTAAAACCCAATACATGTACTCGTACTGTATACAAGTGAAAACTACATTGTATGATCCCAGTATCATGAATTGCCACATCAACACAGTTGACACAGTGACTCACGGCCCTCTAAACAATAGGTGTAATTTAACTATTTTTAATACTTATCTTTCTCTTGTAGTGTATGATATAGTTGGATCTACTTCTGATCATAATTGTGTTATACTTAATGACATTCATATTAATAAAATGGATTACATACAACCGGCCAATTGCACTGATAACTCATTCATTGCTTTCAGTTATTCTGTTTTCATAATAAGATCTAATGTCAAAATTATTAATGTGATTGATGAGCAGCAGTATATTTTCATATGGAAAGTTTTTGTGTGTGCAAGTACATGTATGCCTTAATTCTCATTATTAATTAAAGGGGAATAGTTTAATTATATTTAAAATTAATGTTGTATTAAAGTTGAATCAAACTAAGCATTAATATTAATTTTTTAGTCCATTCACTGTAAAGCAGTGCAAGTGCACTCACAACATGTATACCCTAGTGTTTCTTTTCAGCAAAGATTGAGTGCACTATAAGTTTTTTTGAGCCTTGGAATCACTGTACTAACATACTTATCCATTACACTTGATTCGAGGCTACCCATGCCCTTATATGGTGTCCGATAGTGATGACTGAGACCAAGTAAGGGCGAGATACGATACTGCTTTC
>NW_003546292.1:65307-68354 GCF_000090795.2 Amphimedon queenslandica | reverse complement strand
ATGCCTATTATAGAGATTGTAAGACTGGGTAATATTGTATACTTTTTTAGTCAAGATAATTATGATTATTTATGTGACAGCTGCATGTGAAACAGTAACTTAAATATTACAAGCTACATATTACTTCATAATTATATGAAAAAAAATTCAGCAGGGGCATGAGAAAGCTGGGATTCCCCCTAAACTTCAGTTCCCCCTCTATAATAGTCTGGGTATATGAATTTAATAAAAGTTTTCATGATGTTTTCTGTAATTCACTGTTATTTACCGTATAGCGGAAAATTTTCGTGGCCCAAAATTTTTGTGGATCCGTCCAAAAATCAATTTCGTGGGTTTAATTTTCGTGGTTTTCTACAATTCAGCCATCTTAAACCGTATAAAATTGATTTTCACGGATTTTATTTTCGTGGATTTTGAAAAAAACGCAAAATCCACGAAAATTTTGGGCCACGAAAATTTTCCGCTATACGGTATTACAAAAACACACAATTGAAATCATGTGTATTTCATGCCTAAAAATCAGCTTTCACTTGATTAACGCAATATCACAAAATTAAAATTGCCCTGTTATTATTAATTTTTTCATGTCCCCCAACAAAAAGTTCCTGTCTAAGTCCCTGATTAAGCATGCATTAGTTAACTTATTTCACTCTACAGTATCTGTTGTTACTACTAGTCACATCATAATGCTTATAACTATAGATGTGTCTACATGTATTAATAGCTAGACAACTTTCTGGGCTATAATTTTATTTCTAATATAAACTTACCTTCCATGCAGCAAAACTTTTTTCCATGCCACGAGGATCAACCATTCGGTCATCATCAACTGAAAATATTGCTACAAGACCAAGTGAGTAAAATATTTAAATTATGTGCTTCCTTACAATACCTTCAGTTTCTATTTCTGGGTAAGGCCAAAATCGTGACGTTAAGTTATTTTCTTTCATAATCTTAATCTTCACTGGTACTCGACATTTAAAATCCTTTATCTGATCAGGCACTGGCTCCCCAACATTATTCCACAAGACTAATATTTTATGTACATTGGAAATGTTACAATAATGACCTATGATAATAGGCAATTGATTGCTACGGTTATAAGTTGGCATGACAACAGTGAACTTGTTCCTTGTGTAGTTTTTGGAATAGTTAAATGGTAGATAATCATATTTAAGTCCTTCAGGAGGGCTGTGAGAGTAGGGCTTTGATGGACTATAGTAAGCAAACATGTTTGGAGCACGAGCATAAAAATATAATCCAAGAGAGTTAATTATTACAAAACCAATCAGAAATATCACAGCAGCTTTAGTGAAGGCTGTAGATAAGAATCCCATGATTGGCAAAGAATGAAGGAGAGAGAGAACCAACTGAGCCTGTAGAGCAAATTGACTGAATGCTTTTAGTGTAATCCCACAAAGTTGAGGCAGGGGCTAGATCTAAGCAAATTATAGCTAGTGTACATAGTAATTTTCTGTTGCCAATAGAAGCCAGTGAATGGCTTTTGATGGGCAGACCGTCAAGTTGCGCATTGTAACAATACTGTATGTATAGATCTATCAAAGCTAAGGTAATCACAACTGAAACATACAATATCTCATTAGCACTTAAATAAAAATTGGAGCTGCTTTCTTGTGCAGAGACTTGTATAATGTAAAAGATAGTTTTGTTATTATTATTGTTTCTTGTGTTAGCATTTTCTCATTCTGCTATGATCTCCATGGCCATGCAGAAGCTTGTGGATAGTTTTTGTCTAAGAAAATGAGCATTCTGATACAATTGAGAATATTTTTGGCTGACAAAACTTGGAGCTTATTATTTTGACATCAAAGTCAAAAAAATTTTCATGCTGTGCAATAGCAAGTCATAATTGTGACTGTATTTTATTTTCTCTTGCTTATTTGTTTTTTGTTTTCCTTTTTTTCCTCTTCTCTTTTTCTTTTCCTTTTTTTCCTCTTCTCTTTTTCTTTTCCTTTTTTTCCTCTTCTCTTTTTCTTTTCCTTTCTGGCTGGCCATGTTAAGTGTTTCTATTGTCTTGCTTTGTTCCCTCCTCCTACTTCTCCTGCTGCTCATTGTCACTGTAAAGTTTAAATAAAATAAATAAATAAATGAAATGCC
Source organism: Amphimedon queenslandica (assembly GCF_000090795.2). Classification (NCBI taxonomy): domain Eukaryota; kingdom Metazoa; phylum Porifera; class Demospongiae; order Haplosclerida; family Niphatidae; genus Amphimedon; species Amphimedon queenslandica. The sequence continues at coordinate 66,236 of NW_003546292.1, read as the reverse complement.
AGGAATCAAACAAAATTACGAAAATGGTATAGCAACAATTATTAACAATATTACTAATAATAATACTAATAATATGTGGCAGTTTGTAGTATCTGTGGTGTTTCTGAAGCTGAAACTAGCATATTCATTAATATTTGTGATTTGCATAGGTGCGTTATCATTTCTGGCCAGTTTGTATGTTGTTGTAGTACTAGTAGCTCATCAACATCATGCACAGTCACAAATTGTGCTCTGTTCACATTAAATATACCGTAAATCAGAAAATTTGTGTGATAGAAAATTTTTGTGTTTTAAAATTGTGCTGTGATTTAATTTTTACTATATTAGACTGTGTCATATAATATTGAATGCATCTGGTATGTAATTTATGGGTGATCTATTTTTGCAAAATTCTAATCCAGTAAAATTAAAATCACAGTAACAAGCATAACAGTGGAAAAATATTGTGTATAAATAGCAAAGACCCCATCTCTGGGTCTCTGGTCGTAGAACACAGGCATCTTAGGCAGCATACCTTTCCTATATTCTTTATTAGTGGTTAGTTTAATGTATGGAGGTACTTCACTAAGAGTTACTGAGTCTTTGATTTGTTTCTTAGAATCAAAAATACAGTTCTTCAAATCTGCATATAGAGAGAAAGAGAAAGGAAACACATAAAACTAAAGACAATAACTGAAGTGAACTAACATATAAATACACATGCCAATCAACATGATACTTGCTTTATTGTATCTGGTTGAATTGTGCATATCATGTTATCACAAAACTCAATGCATATAAAATTAATTATGCATTTCTCTAAAGATATAATGAGGCTCAAGAGAAGAAAAGTCTAAGTAAGGAGGCCGAGGGATGAAAGGGCCCCTGTTATGTGAAACCCTAATTCTGAGCAGCATTTGCAAACTTTAATGAGATTGGGCAACACCCCA
>NW_003546292.1:59554-62515 GCF_000090795.2 Amphimedon queenslandica | reverse complement strand
AGAAGATGAGGAAATGCCTATTATAGAGATTGTAAGACTGGGTAATATTGTATACTTTTTTAGTCAAGATAATTATGATTATTTATGTGACAGCTGCATGTGAAACAGCAACTTAAATATTACAAGCTACATATTACTTCATAATTATATATATTTTTAAATTCAGCAGGGGCATGAGAAAGCTAGGATTCCCCCTAAACTTCAGTTCCCCCTCTAAAATAGTCTGGGTATATGAATTTAATAAAAGTGTTCATGATGTTTTCTGTAATTCACTGTTATTCATTACAAAAACACACAATTGAAATCATGTGTACAATAGTTCATGCCTAAAAATCAGCTTTCACTTGATTAATGCAATATCACAAAATTAAAATTGCCCTGTTATTATTAATTTTTTCATGTCCCCCCAACAAAAAGTTCTTGTCTAAGTCCCTGATTAAGCATGCATTAGTTAACTTATTTCACTCTACAGTATCTGTTAAAAGTTCTTGTTACTACTAGTCACATCATAATGCTTATAACTATAGATGTGTCTACATGTATTAATAGCTAGACAACTTTCTGAGCTATAATTTCATTTATGATATAAACTTACCTTCCATGCAGCAAAACTTCTTTCCATGCCATGAGGATCAACCATTCGGTCATCATCAACTGAAAATATTGCTACAAGACCAAGTGAGTAAAATATTAAATCATGTGCTTCCTTACAATACCTTCAGTTTCTATTTCTGGGTAAGGCCAAAATCGTGACGTTAAGCTATTTTCTGTCATAATCTTAATCTTCACTGGTACTCGACATTTAAAATCCTTTATCTGACCAGGCACTGGCTCCCCAACATTATTCCACAAGACTAATATTTTATGTACATTGGAAATGTTACAATAATGACCTATGATAGTAGGCAATTGATTGCTACGGTTATAAGTTGGCATGACAACAGTGAACTTGTTCCTTGTGTAGTTTTTGGAATAGTTAAATGGTAGATAATCATATTCAGGTCCTTTAGGAGGGCTGTGAGAGTAGGGCTTTGATGGATTATAGTAAGCAGACATGTTTGGAGCACGAGCATAAAAATATAATCCAAGAGAGTTAATTATTATGAAAGCAATCAGAAATATCACAGCAGCTTTAGTGAAGGCTGTAGATAAGAATCCCATGATTGGCAAAGAATGAAGGAGAGAGAGAGAGAACCAACTGAGCCTACAGAGCAAATTGACTGTATGCTAAAAGGAAATTGACTGTATGCTTTTGTAATCCCACAAAGTTGAGGAAGGGGCTAAATAAATTATAGCTATAGATCTAGCATGACCATATAAGGCTGCATATCTATCATGTATTACTATATACTGGATAATGGAATGACTGGAGTAGCAATGTTTGCACTTTTCAATACTATAATGTACACATAAAGTATATTCATGTACACCTATCAGGAGCAGTATAATACTGCTGGTGGTAGGTGGTGTACATGAATATACTTTATGTGTACATTATAGTACAAACATTGCTACTCCAATCATTCCATTATCTATCATCATGTTACAAGCAGTACATATATTTGCCCTCGGTTTCTAAATTCCATAAACGCCTCATAGGAGGTGTTTATCTGTTTTAAACATATTCATGGAGACATAGTTATTACAAGTGGCTCAAGCAAATGTAGTGGTCTCCATAGCATTTGGACACCTCATTCATATCATTAACATCAAACAGAATTATTCATGAATGGTTTAAAGTAATGTTTCTGTTGCCAAATTCTGTAATTATATAGAAACCAGTGAATGGTTTTTGATGTGCAGACCGTCAAGTTACATTGTAACAATACTGTATGTATAGATCTATTAAAGCTAAGGTACTCACAACTGAAACATACAATATCTCATTAGCTAATATCACTTAAATAAAAATGGAAGCTGCTTTCTTGTACTTGAGCGACTTGTATAACGTAAAAGATAGTTTCATTATTATTATTGTTTCTTGTGTTAGCATTTTCTCATTCTGCTATGATCTCCATAGCCATGCAGAAGCTTGTGGATAATTTTTGTCTAAGAAAATGAGCATTCTGATAATTGAGAAAATTTTTGGCTGACAAAACTTGGAGCTTATTATTTTGACATCAAACTCAAAAAATTTTCATGCTACGCAATGAGCAAGTCATAATTGTGACTGTATTTTATTTTCTCTTGCTTATTTGTTTTTTGTTTTTCTTTTTTTCCTCTTCTCTTTTTCTTTTCCTTTCTGGCTGGCCATGTTAAGTGTTTCTATTGTCTTGCTTTGTTCCCTCCTCCTACTTCTCCTGCTACTCATTGTCACTGTAAAGTTTAAATAAAATAAATAAATAAATGAAATGCCAGGAATCAAACAAAATTACGAAAATGGTATAGCAACAATTATTAACAATATTACTAATAATAATACTAATAATATGTGGCAGTTTGTAGTATCTGTGGTGTTTCTGAAGCTGAAACTAGCATATTCATTAATATTTGTGATTTGCATAGGTGTGTTATCATTTCTGGCCAGTTTGTATGTTGTTGTAGTACTAGTAGCTCATCAACATCATGCACAGTCACAAATTGTGCTCTGTTCACATTAAATATACCGTAAATCAGAAAATTTGTGTCGTAGAAAATTTTTGTGTTTTAAAATTGTGCTGTGATTTAATTTTTACTATATTAGACTGTGTCATATGATATTGAATGCATCTGGTATGTAATTTATGGGTGATCTATTTTTGCAAAATTCTAATCCAGTAACATTAAAATCACAGTAACAAGCATAACAGTGGAAAAATATTGTGTACATGCAAACAGCAAAGGCCCCCATCTCTGGGTCTCTGGTTGTAGAACACAGGCATCTTAGGCAGCATACCTTTCCTACATTCTTTATTAGTGGTTAGTTTAATGTATGGAGGTACTTCACTAAGAGTTACTGAGTCTTTGATTCATTTCTTAGAA
>NW_003546292.1:57751-59544 GCF_000090795.2 Amphimedon queenslandica | reverse complement strand
TCCAGTAACATTAAAATCACAGTAACAAGTGTAACAGTGGAAAAATAATGTGTACAAACAGCAAAGACCCCATCTCTGGGTCTCTGGTCATAAAACACAGGCATCTTAGGCAGCATGTCTTTCCTACATTCTTTGTCAGTGGTTAGTTCAATGTATGGAGGTACTTCACTAAGAGTTACTGAGTCTTTGATTTGTTTCTTAGAATCAAAAATACAGTTCTTCAAATCTGCATATAGAGAGAAAGAGAAAGGAAACACATAAAACTAAAGACAATAACTGAAGTGAACTAACATATAAATACACATGCCAATCAACATGATACTTGCTTTATTGTATCTGGTTGAATTGTGCATATCATGTTATCACAAAACTCAATGCATATAAAATTAATTATGCATTTCTCTAAAGATATAATGAGGCTCAAGAGAAGAAAAGTCTAAGTAAGGAGGCCGAGGGATGAAAGGGCCCCTGTTATGTGAAACCCTAATTCTGAGCAGCATTTGCAAACTTTAATGAGATTGGGCAACTTCCCAAATTCTTAGTTCACCGACTGCTTGCAGTCTATATGCACATGTACATCTACATATATGAATATGTAGAAAGAAAGAGAAAGGAAATACATGAAGATGAAGACAGTAACTAAAGTGAACTAAAATATAAAATACACATGTCAGTTGTTTTTGTCAATTTCATGATGCTATTTTACTACATACCAGATTATGTTGTGTTGGTTTCATTGGCAGTACTTGTATTGAATATGTATAGTACTGAATAGTACTTGAATATGTATCAGAGTATGGTGTCCATTATGATTATCTTTGAAGTTTGAACAAGATGGTGTAAAATAAGCATGTATGTGGGCACAAATGATTGCATTTGGTATTGAATCTAAATTTTCAGTTTGTCCTACACTCCCCGGCAATTTTAAAATCACTGCCAATTTTAATAGATGTGGTAAGCATCAAATCATAGTATAAGTTAATAACATGATGCTGCAGTATAGATATGATGGAGTTTCAGTTATAAGGTTGGTTTGGCTGCCTGTGCCTGGCTTAGTTCTAGTGTATTACTCAATTAAAACCAAATACTCAAATAAACCCATATACTGTATACAAGTGACAACTACAATGTATGATCCCAGTACCAAGAATTGTGACATAACTTGTTGCTTAACCACATCAATACAATTGACACAGTGATTCACAACTCTCCAGACAGTAGACTATTTCTATTTTTTAATGCTCGTCTTTCCCTCTTGTAGTGTATGATATTATTGAATCTACTTTCGTAATTGTGTTAACATTCATATTTGATAAAATGGATTACATACAACTGCCGGGCTAGTTGCACTGATAACTCATTCATTGCTCTGGCAAGTAGTTACCGGTATTCTATTTCATAATAAAATCTAATCTCAAAATTATTAATGTGAATATATTTGAGTAGCACTATTAATATTTTCATATGGAAAGTTCCTTGTTATTAACAAGGGGAATAATTTATTGTAGTTAAAATTATGTTGTATTGAAGTTTTAATGAATCAAAACAGTATAAATATTATAAATTAAATAATACATTTAATTAATTTTCTAGCTGACAATGAAAACAAGTTACTCCTATGTGCATGCAATGGGCGATGCATCATTAGATAATCAACAGTACTAACAAGGTAGTGCAAAAGCACTCACAGAATGTATGCATGTACATGTATACCCTAGTGTTTCCTTTCAACAAAGATTGAGTGCACTATAAGTTTTATTGAGCCTTAGAATCACTGTACTAACATATTTATT
>NW_003546292.1:53748-57410 GCF_000090795.2 Amphimedon queenslandica | reverse complement strand
AGGATCCCCATCAACATCGTGTACAGTCACAAATTGTGCTCTGTTCACATTACGGTATATGCACTCATTTGCACCTGCTGACATTCCATAGTCTCGTGTAGTGACAGTAATTTTCCAGTCAATCAGTTCTACAAATCCTTCCTTTATGTATGGTAGTAATACCTGCTTGATGTCATCCCCAAGTTGATCATGCTGTATCTGTATAGTGATGATTGCAGCTCCCATTGCTCTGTTGATCTCAACCCAATTGATCACTTCTTCAGGTGTAACACGTCCAAACAGACCCTTTTGTGTACAAGCGGCAAAAACCCCATCTCTGGGTCTCTGGTCATAGAACACAGGCATCTTAGGCAGCATATCTTTCCTACATTCTTTATCAGTGGTTAGTTCAATGTATGGAGGTACTTCATTAAGAGCTACTGAGTCTTTGATTCGTAAGAGATAAGCAACATAAGTCTCAGGGGGTAGTATGTCCTCTCTTACCCAACCCACTTGCTTCCATTTAGATACTTTTAAGCAATGGAATCCTCTGTCCTTATTATAACTGTCACTACTAGTTTGTGGTATCCTTGCATACAAGTTTAGTTTTTCCTCCTTAATGGCATCGTGGTGCATAGATATTATAACTATTTGAGGACCAAAGTGTTTCCTAGAATCAAAAAATACAGTTCTTCGAATCTGCATGTAGAGAGAAAGAGAAAGGAAATACATGACAGTAAACTGAAGTGAACTAAGTAAACATGTAAAATACACATGTCAGCCTTTCGTGATGCATTAGTGTATCTGGCATATCATGTTATGATGACAAAATTCAATGTATGTAAATTATGTTTTTCTCTAATGATAATAATGAGAAACCATAGGGGAATTTAAGTCTATCTTGAGTTCCATCAATTTAGCACTTAAACTTGCTAAATTCATTACAGACTGTTCACAGTCTACATGTACACATATCTACATGTCTACAATTATCTAATTAAAGTTTGAACAAGTTGGTGTAAAATAAGCATGTATATATGTTGGCACAACTGCATTTGGTAATAATAAGGTTTGTTTATTCTAAATATCTTACCACATGTGGTGAGCATTAAACTTACTATTGTCATCTTTTCTGGATCCAAGTCTATCCAGAGGTCACTGTGGCTTGATGGATGATCAGGAGAAATTTTTTGGGATAGGGAACCAGGACTGGCGGCCTTCTTTTGATGCGCATAAACAACTGGATCTATCACTGGTAGCTGCTGTTGCCTCCTTGTTGCTTGCGGATCCAGGTGACGCCATAAGGGTACCAATAATATCACAAAAAGCAGGAGGAAAATAGCGAAGAGAATGAATCTCTTTGTACACCTGTCTATCTGCTGCATAATGGATAAAAGTAAACTGACTAGATCTACTAGATAGATAGTAGTACTATAGTAACTGCTGTACTACAAAAGCTACAAAAGGTCGTCGTACTCGTGCAGCTGCGGCGGCCGGCGGGCCGTGATCCATTAAAGGACATAGGCGTGGCAAGAGGAGTGGTTCGACTTGAAATAAAAATGGGGGAAAGAAAAGTATTAAATGTAAGCTCCAATAGATTATGTTTAGACCCACTTTACTTCTTAATTCTCTATGCATTCCATATTATATTTTTTTAAATTTCTTGTCTCTCTAGAAATACTATCCTCCTGATTTAGAGAATTTTAAACTACCCAAGCTAAACCCAAACCGCTGTAAACAGTATGTCGTTCGATTAATGATACCATTTACCATGAGATGCAAGACATGTGGTAATCACATATATCACGGAAAGAAATTCAACGCGAGGAAGGAGACAGTCGAGGGTGAGAAGTACCTTGGTATGCCAATCTTTCGATTCTACATACGCTGTCCTGTGTGCCTCTCAGAGATATCATTCAAAGTAATTTTAATTCATTATTTAATGGCTTGAACATGTTCATTGCCAGTAGCACTATTTTTTGTAATTAATTTAATTTAATTTTGTTTTTGTTGGAATTAAAATCGAGACATTTTTCAGGATAGCTTAAGTGCATTGATGTGAAAATTTGATTTTTTATTATTAATACTTATTATTTTGACAGTTTATCTTGGCTCACAGGACCATTAATGTAATTTATCTTTTGGTTATACATTAACCAATTTTTATTTTACTTTCTGATACATATTGATGTCCTTATGCTGTGTAGAAAGATTCCTATTTCAATTTTTCAAGTTATGGCCATTTATAAAGATTAGCAAATTTTCGGAAAAAGCAAAGGCTATAGTCCATGCTTTTTTCCGTAAAATAGCTCCAAAATTACCCCAAATTTTTATTACATTTTCTGATACACATTGATGTCCTTATGCTATGTTGAAAGTTTGAGTTGATTCCGACTTCAATTTTTTGAGTTATGGCCATTTTTTAAATTAGCAAATTTTTGGAAAAAAGCAAAGGCTATAGCCCATGGTTTTTCCAAAAAAATGGCTCCGAAATCACTCCCAATTTTTATTACATTTTCTGATACATATTGATGTCCTTATGCTATGTAGAAAGTTTGAGCCAATTCCAGCTTCAATTTTTCGAGTTATGGCCATTTTTTTAATTAGCAAATTTTTGAAAAATACCTAAGGCTATAGCCCATGGTTTTTTCCAAAAAATGGCTCTGAAATCACTCCCAATTTTTATTACATTTTCTGATAAATATTAATGTCCTTATGCTATGTAGAAAGTTTGAGTTGATTCCGACTTCAATTTTTCGAGTTATGACCTTTTTTTAAATTAGCAAATTTTTGGAAAAAAGCAAAGGCCCATGGTTCTTCCAAAAAATGGCTCCAAAATTACCCCCCCCCCCCCCAATTTTTATTACATTTTCTGATACATATTGATGTCTTTATGCTATGTTTATGCTATATTATTAAAAATTACTATAATGTACTGTAATTCATTACTCTGTCTTTCTTTCTCTCATATATTATTCCTCCTTATCTTTTTTTCTGTATCTCTCCTTATTCATTAGACAGATCCAGAGAATACTGACTATGCTGCTGAGGCTGGTGCTTATAGAACATTTCAAGCAGAGGCCATTGCTGTGAGAGAGATTGAGCGTAAGCAACAAGAGAAAGAAGAAGAGGAGGCCAACAACCCAATGCTGGTATAATAGTTTAATCACAATAATTAGTGTTTAAACTAGAGTAGTAATTCTGATCTTTGTATTGTAGATTTTTGTAGTTTTTTTTTATTCTTCTAGATGATTAATACCTTAATTTCATTAAATGGTTGTCTTATTTTATCTCAAACTTTTCTCCCTCCCTCCCTCCCTCTCTCTTCTTCATTAGGCATTAGAAAACAGGACCAAAGAGTCAAGGAGAGAGATGGACATTCTTGACGTGCTTGAAGAGATAAAGGACATAAACGCTCAACAAGAAGGAGTCTCATTTGAACAACTAATGGAGAAACACCTCGAGAAAGAGAGGGAAGAGTCACAAGAAGAGGAACAGATTGTTGATGCACTTGCAAAGTAAACCATTAACAAACAACCTCACCTGTGAACAATATGTACACACACACACTGTGGTAGTGTAATATAATAGCTAATATATAGCCCATTTTTATGGAGTTTTTATGTGTACATGAAGAATGGTCCTTAGGTTTACTAATAATAGTAGACTTGAATGGAGTATGA
>NW_003546292.1:44901-53297 GCF_000090795.2 Amphimedon queenslandica | reverse complement strand
GCATCTATAGTGTATTACTTCATCCCTTCAGTCACCACTAGCCACACTATACAGGCCCAGTATTACTGTATAGTATAGTAAACTGGTGAATGTTATATTAGTAGCATATATCAATCTGTATGATAGTGTTTATATTATCAGGTGATGATGATTGGTACTTACTACTTGTATGTTAATGAGATACTTGTCCTATTGTATATTGCTGTTATTGTGTATAGTCCCATTACTGATGAGTGTATTATTATAATTGAGTTAGCTGGTATATTATTAGGGCAGTGTTTCAAGCAGAGAGTAAGAAGATAAAGAGAATTGAAGAAGATAATGTCACTCAAGAATACATGATCCCAAGCAAGAAGTCACGTCATGAACACTCATCATCATCAGTATCATCATTGAGAGTGTCTAAAGGTAAACTGGCTAATATGGTGAGGAGGAAGGAAACTGTATCTTCACAGTCATCAGCTCAACCCACTAGTGAACCACCCCCATCAGCCACAACCACTTTAAACTCGTTGAGTTTATTATCGGCTTATGATGATGAATCCTCTGATTCAGATTAATAATTGATTTTATTTTATGTTAATATTTTGCACCAGTTTATGTAAGTACAAAATAATATAGCATTAGTTAATAAGTATGTTAAACTATAGTTATTGTTACTCATTAAGGATACTCTTACAATTCCGATTTCATTGAATCAGCTATCTGGGACAATACTGGATCTTTTATTTTGTGGAATATAGTAATTAGATTAAGTAGATGCTGGCGTTGGTCACTGGATGCTTCAAGATGACGTCGTAATTCCATTAGAAGCTCCTGTGCTCTCTCATATGCAGAAATACCAGAAGTTCTAACTTTATTAAGTACAGGCTTACTGATATCATTTATGAAATACATTGGTGCTCTAACAATGATATGGTCTGTGGCCATAGCATCACAGAGTGAAGCTAAATGTGAGTGAAATATGTCTATTGGCTTTTTCTTACTAGCTAGATCCTATAAATAACATTAATAACATTACATGTATTAACTTAATGCAGTACTAACAGAATGAGATTCACGAACTGCAGGTGATGCTACATCAAGTACACTGGTTCCATGTAACTTCTAAATTTGTCAAAATAAAAAAATAATACTACTTTAAACATCTATTTACTTTTTGATAGTGTTTAGATTTCTCTCCAACCTCATCCTTTAATACTATCTCATTTGCTTCACTTAACTAAAGAAATTACACCGATATAATGCCAAGGTCTATAGATTAATACAAAAGAACTGATTACCTCCTCAGGGAACCAAACTATTTCTTGTTTTGTAAGCGGTCGGTAGTTTTTGCTTTTTTGACAGTTAATCTCCAAGTCTCTGGTTTGAAGAAGATCGCTTACTGGTGTGAGATAATGTGGAGGCTCATTCTCAGGTTTAGAACATCCATCACAGATGTAGCACAGTGATCTTGATACGGAATATTTTGGTAATTCTTCAAAACCTCTTCCAATGCAATTCTGAAGAATGTTCTCCACTTCTTTAGCGGAATCTTCCAACAGAACTAAGATATCTTGACATACATTGGCAAAAGGAACTGGATCAGAACGAGAGGTAGCACGATGGACATTAATCTGAATGGCATCATGTTGATCTGTTACTGTTAAATGTTCAATGCTTCTATTCCTTCCCTCCTGGTAACGAAAGGTAACACGATTCCTATACACTCCTTCCTCAAGGTACAGAAATGTGCTTGGTTGACTAGCTATAACAGCAACAAAACGAGTGAAAAAACCAGGAGGAACAAAATCAGTTTCAAAGGTGATGTGAAATGGTGATGCAACCTCAACCTCCTTGCTGCGTGTAGCTATCGTATTACTTTGGCACAGCTTGAGAATGGCAGGAATGAAATATTGCTTGTACCGTGAGGAGCAGATATGTTGATCTTCAATGGTAACTTGAGCAGCAAGACGAAAGTGTAGCAATACTTCAATGAAATCTTCAGGCTTTATGTCTCCACATTCCTTCCAGACTGATGTATACAGTGGTTGTATGAGGATACCATATTGATGAAATATCTCCCACTCCCTGACATGTGTAGTGCTAGCTTGAAATGTAAAGATCTTTCCAAGAGCATCAATAATGAACTTTGGATCGACTATGACTTTCTCTTTCAGACCTTCTAGCTGAGGATAATATAGAACAGATCCCAAATCATGATAGAATAAGAGAACCTGAGGTAGATCTTCTGGAGGAATCTTGCAAACAGCACCAACATCTTCAGCCAGGGATATGCTAACAATATTTTCCTCCAATGCCTGAAGAACTTTACGAAAGAGAACCCAACTGATTGGGGTTTTTACTATCAGCTTATTTCTTGTGATATCAATGATGGCACTTCTCACTACCTCAATATTAGGATCTTCTGATTCACCCTTACCAGATGATGTATTATCAATGATGAGGGTATCAGATATTAACTTGGCATAATCTTTATCTTTATAGTGAGATATTAACTCACTCCTGACTTGCTCCTTCACTTCATCTGTTAGCAAGTCTCCATGAGTGCCAATGCAATACATGCGAGGATAATCAGGAATACTTCCATCTGCCCCATACTTCATTAGGTGACTGTGAACACAAGCCATCCAATTGAGCATGTAACTAAGAGTAGACATATTGACCTCTTCTCCATCATATCGAGTGCCATCAATATGATGGACTGACTGCCATTTGCTGTCGAGATCTTTAGAGGCATCAAAGTGAAGGAGGAATATGGTACGAGAGGTGAGAAAAACTGGTAGGATCTCAAGGAAAGCAGGTTGACCCCCACAATCCCAGAAATGCATTAAAAAATGAGGCTCTAACTGACGAGGTTGTCGAACAACTTGAAATTTGCTAACTTCACTAAGGACAGAATCTAGCTTAACTTTTGCAATGTCATTGATTGGTGCAGTACTAGTGACATCATCAGGATCAAAAAGAACAGAGTGATACTTCTCATTTTTGCTGACAACAGAGAACAAGTGTGCCATTGCTTCAATTTCAGCTTCACGAGTAACTGCTTCCCACTGCTCACTAAGCAATCCCTTAGCAAAGGGACGAACACAGCTGACATCAGATATGATGGTACTGTTAGCTTTAGGATCCCATGGTAACTTCATAAGAGAATTCTTGAAACTACTCTTCCCAACACCTGCTGTACCCAGAAAAAGAACACGTGAATAAGCAACATTCACCACCTCTCCTTCTGATAGAGCTTTTCTGTATGCAGCATCTTGAATAAAGCAACTAAATCATAGCAAAGTTAGAAAGAATAGACCCACTTTTCTAAAAACAAGCATGAAATGCATGCATCAATAAAGTGATGAATGAAACTTAAAATGGAGAAGTTTAAAGATACAAAGGACAACAGATACACATGTAGCAATTAAATCAATTTGTACATACCAACTATTATTTTGAAAATAAGAGTTTGTGTAACAAGTCAAATTGAAGATAGAAAAAATACACATGTATTAGAAATTAAGTACTTACTGTCTATAATATGTTGTAGCACAGATGAATGAATAAAATGAAGTTAAATTTAAAAACAACAATTATACACATATAAACAATGATCTGAAATAAAAATAGATTAGTACTTACTTCCTATTGTGTTGTAATTAAGAGTTTGTGTATCACAGATGAATGAATGAAATGAAAGATAGAAAGCACAATAAATACACATGTAAACAATCATCTGAAATTAAAATGAATCAGTACTTACTTCCTTTTGTGTTGTAAATAAGAGTTTGTGTAACACAGATGATTAAATGAATGAAATTAAAGACAGAAAAGACAATAAATGCACATGTAAACAATCATCTGAAATTAAAATGGATCAGTACTTACTTTCTATTGTGTTGTAAATAAGAGTTTGTGTATCACAGATGAATGAATGAAATTAAAGACAGAAAGGGCAATAGATACACATGTAAACAATCACGATGATTTGAAATTAAAATAGATTAGTACTTACTTCCTATTGCATTGAAAATAAAAATTTGTATAGATGAATGAATGAATAAAAGTTGAAAGGAAACACTCATTCAAAATTAAGAGCTACTTACTCTCTATTGTATTGTAAAAAAATTAAAGATAGAAAAAATGGATAGACATGTAAAAATTATCTGTAACTTACTTTCTATTGGATCGTAAATAAAATGAAGTTAAAGATAAAACGGACAATATATACACAAGTAAATAATCATCTGAAATTAAAAATTTAATGATTAGTACTTACAGGCTATTGTGTTGTAAATAAGAGTTTGTGTATCACAGATGAATGAGTGAAATTGAAGATAGAAGGATAATATAGATACACATGTAAAAAAACATCTGAATACCACTTACATCGGCTAACTATTGTGTTGTAAATAAAAGGGAAAAATAAAACACATGTAAACAATCATCTGAAATTAAAATAAATTATTACTTACTGCCTATTGTGTTGTAAATAAGAGTTTGTGTATCACAGATGAATGAATGAAACTGAAGATACATAAGACAATAAAAGAATTACTTACTTTCTATTGTTAATAAGAGTTTGTGTATCACAAGTGAATACATAAAGTTAATTAGACAAGTATAAGCAATCATAGTACACATGTATATGCACTTACTATCTATTGTAGTATCACAGACAAATAAATAAATATAAATATAAAAATGACAATAATAGAAATTATTTAAAATTGACATAGGTTAGTGCTTACAAACTATATATTGTGTTTTAAACAGTAGGTTGTGTATCAAAGATGAATCAATGACAGTAAAGACAAATAATCGTTTGAAGTTATAGTACTTACTTCCTACATTGTGTTAGTTAAGAGGTTGTGTATCACAGATGAATGAATCAATTTTAAGATAGAAAGACCAGTAAAGACACAAGTAAGCAAATTATCTGAAATTAAAAAGATTAGTACTTACTTCCTATTGCATTAGAAATAAGAATTTGTATAGACGAATGAATAAATAAAAGTTGAAAGGAAAACAGTCATTCAAAATTAAGAGCTACTTACTCTCTATTGTATTGTAAATAAAATTAAAGATAGAAAAAATTGATAGACATGTAAAAATCATCTGTAACTTACTTTCTATTGGGTCGTAAATAAGAGTTGTGTATCAAATAAAGAAACAAAATTTAAAAAAGGAAAATATACTAGATATTATTAGATTTAGTATATGTACCTTCTATTGTGTTGTAAACAAGAATTAGTGCATCACAGATAAATGAGAAAACAATTATATACATTATACACTTACTTCCTATTGTGTTATAAAAAGAAAGGTGAGAAAGAACAACTATCATAATATTACTTACCACCTATTGTATTGTAACAGATAAATAAAAAAAATTAAAGATAGAAAGACAATAGATACGCATGTAAACAATCATCTCAAGCTGAAATAGATCAGTACTTACTTCCTAAAGTGAATAAATGAAATTAACAATACATTAAATAATACAAAAGTATTAGAATCATTACTTACTTCCTATTGTTAATAAGAGTTTGTGTGCCACAGATGAATAAATGAAATTAATTTAGACAAGCATAAGCAATCATAATAGATCTATAGACATGTACTTACTATCTATTGTGTTGTAAGTAAGAGTTTAAATTATAAAAAATCATTTAAAACTGGAATAGATTACTTACTGCCTATAATGTTGTAAATAAGAGTTTATGTATCACAGATGAAAAAATGACAGTAAAGATTAGCACTTACTTCCTATTGTGTTTAATAATAGTTTATGTATCATGCACAAATGAATGAATAGGAATTAAAGATAGAAATAACAATAAATACAATCATCTAAAATTAAAATAAATTATTACTTACTTTCTATTGCATTGGAAATAAGAAATTGTATTATAGATGAATGAAGGAATAAAAGATTAAACAGTATGTCACAAAATTAAGAGCTACTTACTCTCTATTGTATTGTAAATAGCATTTTGTAGAATTAAAAGATAGAAAG
Source organism: Amphimedon queenslandica (assembly GCF_000090795.2). Taxonomy (NCBI): domain Eukaryota; kingdom Metazoa; phylum Porifera; class Demospongiae; order Haplosclerida; family Niphatidae; genus Amphimedon; species Amphimedon queenslandica. The sequence continues at coordinate 47,290 of NW_003546292.1, read as the reverse complement.
AAAAAAGATAGACATGTAAAAATCATACAAAAGTTAGTACTTACCTTCTATTGGGTGGTAAATAAGAGTTTAAGTAACAAATGAAGAAATAAAATTTTAAAAGAAACGAAAGTATAAAATGTACCTTCTATTGTGTTATAAATTCAAAACAAATAAATAAGAAAAGGATAATATACATTATAAATGATGTTAAGTCACTTACTTCCTATTGTATTGTAAAAAGAAAGGTGAATGAATAAAAATCAAAATCAAAGTTAGACACATCACATGTAAACAATCATTAAAGTAGTACTTACCAACTATTGTATTGTAACAGATGAATGAATGAAATTAAGATAAAAAGACATGTAAACAATCATCTAAAATTGAAATAGAGTAGTACTTACTTTCTAAAATGAATGAATGAATGAAATTAAAAATACAACAAATAATACAAAAGTATTAGAATCATTACTTACTTCCTATTGTTAATAAGAGTTTGTGTGCCACAGATGAATAAATGAAATTATTTTAGACAAGCATAAGCAATCATAATAGATCTATAGACATGTACTTACTATCTATTGTGTTGTAAGTAAGAATTTATGTGCACAAATGATTAAAGATAAAAAGGACAATAATACAATTACAGAAAATCATTTAAAATTGGAATAGATTATACTTACCACCTATAATGTTTTAAATAAGAGTTCATGTATCACACATGAATGAATGAAAGTAATATAAAAAATTAAAATAGATTAGCACTTACTTCCTATTATAGTGTTTAATAATAGTTTATGTATCATGCACAAATGAATGAATAGGAATTAAAGATAGAAATGACAATAAATCATCTAAAATTAAAATAAATTATTACTTACTTTCTATTGCATTGGAAATAAGAAATTGATTATAGATGAATGAAGGAATAAAATTAAAAATAAAAAGAAAAAATTATACTGGCTATAATAATTAGATTTAGTATAATTATGTACCTTCTATTGTGTTATAAACAAAAATTTGTGAATTACAGATAAATGAAAAAACGATTATATACATTATACATGACATGAAGTCACTTACTTCCTATTGTGTTAAAAATAAGAGTTTGTGTATCACAGATGAATGAATGAAATTAAAGATAGAAAAGATAATAGATACACTTGTAAACAATCCTCTGAAATTAAATCTTACCATCTATTGTGTTGTAATTAAGAGTTTGTTGTATTATATAGATTGAAGAAGAAAAGCAGTATCATCCAAAATGAAATGGCTACTTACACTTAGTGCAGTGAATCTACTAACACTCTATTGCATTTTAAATATCATTTTGGACATTAAAGATAGAAGTGTAAGAGAGAAGAAAGGATAATACATCTGTACTAACTTTCTGTAAACATGATTTTGTTGTGCATCACAAATGATTCAATGAAATTTAATAATAAAAATGATGATAGATGCACACGTGAACACTCATCTAAAGTACTTACTTCTTTTTGTGTTGGAGTAGTGTGTAAAAAATGAAAAGCATTACAATAAAATTAATTACTGACATTTTGACAGAATAGCCACTCACTTTATCCTGTATACACAAGAAATGGATTAATAATAATGAAAATGATTTACCAGTAACTTTTCTTGCCACTTCACCTTCCTAAATTGCAAGATAACAGAGTCTTCCTCTGACAAAACTAACACTGGCCTTTTGGTCAGGGTAAAGTATGCTATCAATCTACACACCCCACTGTGGCTTATATCTTAATACTGAGTTGTATACAATAAGAATAGATGATTGCTAGCAAAAAATGTACTAAAACAATTATAATAATTCTAAGCTTAATTATAAACTAGCACAATTATTAATTAAGACAAATGTTCATTTTTTGTCATTTTAGATATTTCATTTTCCATTACTCTCCTCCTTCCTTGTATTATCTTAGCCTCTCCAGTCCTACCAGCCTGCACTAGCTGTTGCTCATAAACCTTCTCTGTCTTTATTTCCCGGCCAATGGCCAACAAGTACTCTCATCTGAATCCAGCGTCACTTTGAAGTCTTTGCTTAGTCTCTTGAATCTTAGACTGTAAGGCACGACCACGCTGAACAATAGCAGGATCCTTCTTACCTGCTTTGATGGCTTTTGTACAAGAGAGAACTCTAATTTAAGAGCATCAAGACTAGTTGTCTGTTCCACTTTTATCAGAGAAGATGCAGGTCCTGTACTAACTGTTGGACGTACCATGGATACAGTGGGCTCACTAGCAATGGCTTCCTGGAACACTAACCGCTTCTGCTCTTTCTCCTCTTGATCACAGCCGCTAAGAGGCTCACGTAGATGAACGTACACTTCAAGTTTCCCTCCGGTTGCTCTCCGTCCTTTCTCATCCTTTAGATCCTCTGATGCTCTCA
>NW_003546292.1:40840-44147 GCF_000090795.2 Amphimedon queenslandica | reverse complement strand
TGTTCTTGTATTGAGAGGCAGCTCCAAGGTTACCTAGTTTCTCGTAGACCTTAGCATTCTCTGAGCAAATGTCTTTCTGTTCTTCAAATTGTTTCTCTATCAAATCAAATGTGTTCTCATCTCCTTCTTTGGCTTTCTCCAAGTGAGAGAGTACACCTTTACTGGCTGTTGCTTTACTTGGATCAGAATAAGGAGAGGGAGGAGCTTACACATGTACACATACAATAATGTAAATGAAAGGGCATAATCATAAAATAACACGAAATGGTGTAAATTAATATACCGTAGGGCGCCTTTTTCTTCAAGGGATATAGATTTCAAGAATTTTTATTTTGCGGATTTAATTTTCACAAATTTATGCTGTCTGCCATCTTGTACCATATCAATTTGATTTTTGTAGAAGCAATTTTTGCAAATGTTTAAAAAATCGCAAAATCTTTAAAATTTACAGCCCTCAAAAAAAAGCGCCCTACGGTATTGGCTTTTTACAAGTATACAATATACAATTTGCATGTACATATACCATATAGCATAAAAGTACAAGTTATTTACATGTAAAAAATAATAATTAAATTAAATAGTAGAACATGGAGTCATTGGATGAGCATTAATTAGAATATCACATAGATCTATAGATCTACATCTACCTGTCTTTAGTTAGTCAGGTGTGCCAGTCCATCCTGAAGCTATAAACTTAAATTGTATTCAGTCTAGTCACTCTCATATAAAAAACAGCTCAAAACATACTTAACATAGCCAGCTCATCTATCGACTAGCCCCCAGCCCCACCCAAATCCCAGCCCTGCAGGAGTTCAGCTCTAGATCTAGCTGACTAGCTCTTTCACCATCTCGCAAAGACTTGTATTCTTGATGTAACTGGAGATGTAACTTTACTAGTTTCTCCTTTAGCTTCAGCAGAAGCACTCCACCTCTCATTGACTGTAGCAATGCAATTGTACGTGTACAATACTAGATCTACTGTACATAAAAATCTATGCTGTGTATCAAATTTTAGCTGATTCCTATCAAAACTGGATTTTTTTGGGAATTACATTTGCTAATGCATATGCATGTACATATTTTGTGTGGAAAGCTTGAGCCAATTCCGACTAAAATTTTTGATTACTTTTTAAAAGTAGCAGTTTTTTGGAAAAAGCAAAAGTTCCAATTTTTGGAAAAAACTACAAGCTTATAGCCCATAGTTTTTTCCAAAAAATGACTCTGAAATCACCCCAAATTTTTATCATATTTTCTGATACATATTGATGTCCTTATGCTATGTAGAAAGTTTGAGCCGATTCCAACTTCAATTTTTTGAGTTATGGCCATTTTTTAAAATGGGCTAATTTTTAAAAAAATCCCTGTACTATAGCCTATGGTTTTTTCTGAAAAACGGCTCCGAAATCACACCAAATTTTTATTACATTTTCTGATAAATATTAATGTCCTTATGCTATGTAGAAAGTTTGAGTCGATTCCGACTTCAATTTTTCGAGTTATGGCCATTTTTTAAATTAGCAAATTTTTGAAAAAATTAATTCCTGTACTATAGCCCATGGTTTTTTTCTAAAAAAATGGCTATAAAATCACACCAGATTTTTATTACATTTTCTGATACATATTAATGTCCTTATGCTATGTAGAAAGTTTGAGTCGATTCTGACTTCAATTTTTCGAGTTATGGCCATTTTTTAAATTAGCAAATTTTTGGAAAAAAGCAAAGGCTATAGCCCATGGTTTTTCCAAAAAATGGCTCCGAAATCACTCCCAATTTTTATTACATTTTCTGATACATATTGATGTCCTTATGCTATGTAGAAAGTTTGAGCCGATTCCAGCTTCAATTTTTCGAGTTATGGCCATTTTTTTAATTAGCAAATTTTTGAAAAATATCTAAGGCTATAGCCCATGGTTTTTTCCAAAAAATGGCTCCAAAATTACTCCCAATTTTTATTACATTTTCTGATACATATTGATGTCCTTATGCTATGTTCCTCGGAGTCATAGTCAATGCTATATTATTAAAAATTACTGTAATGTACTGTAATTCATTACGCTGTCTTTCTTTCTCTCATATATTATTCCTCCTTATCTTTTTTCTGTATCTCTCCTTATTCATTAGACAGATCCAGAGAATACTGATTATGCTGCTGAAGCTGGTGCTTATAGAACTTTTCAAGCAGAGGCCATTGCTGTGAGAGAGATTGAGCGCAAGCAACAAGAGAAAGAAGAAGAGGAGGCCAACAACCCAATGCTGGTATAATAGTTTAATCACAATAATTAGTGTTTAAACTAGAGTAGTAATTCTGATCTTTGTATTGTAGTTTTCTTTTTTAGTTTTCTTTATTCTTCAAAATAATTAATACCTTAATTTCTTTAATTGTTTGTTTAATTTTATCTCAAACTTTTCTTTCTCCCTCTCCCTCTCTCTTCTTCATTAGGCATTAGAAAACAGGACCAAAGAGTCAAGGAGAGAGATGGACATTCTTGACGTGCTTGAAGAGATAAAGGACATAAACGCTCAACAGGAAGGAGTCTCATTTGAACAACTAATGGAGAAACACCTCGAGAAAGAGAGGGAAGAGTCACAAGAAGAGGAACAGATTGTTGATGCACTTGCAAAGTAAACCATTAACAAACAACCTCACCTGTGAACAATATGCACACACACACACATAGCCCATTTTTATGGAGAGTGTACATGAAGAATGGTCCTTAGGTTCACTAATAATAGTAGACTTGAATGGAGTATGAATGGTCTCATTGCGTGTATACACATGATAAGCTAATCCTAGTCTTACCTTTCACTGGCTGTACATAGTAACACACAGACTGACACACATGTACTTCCTTTCATTGGGAGAGTGTTGTGAGAGTGTCTTACAGGGACAGATCTGTTCTATGAATTAGTGACTAGACAGCATCTTTAGTGTATTACTTCATCCCTTCAGTCACTAAGCACACTATACAGGCCCAGTATTACTGTATAGTATAGTAAACTGGTGAATGTTATATTAGTAGCATATATCAATCTGTATGATAGTGCTTATATTATCAGGGATGATGATTGGTACTTACTACTTGTATGTTAATGAGATACTTGTCCTATTGTATATTGCTGTTATTGTGTATAGTCCCATTACTGATGAGTGTATTATTATAATTGAGTTAGCTGGTATATTATTAGGGCAGTGTTTCAAGCAGAGAGTAAGAAGATAAAGAGAATTGAAGAAGATAATGTCACTCAAGAATACATGATCCCAAGCAAGAAGTCACGTCATGAAGACTCATCATCATCAGTATCATC
>NW_003546292.1:33787-40340 GCF_000090795.2 Amphimedon queenslandica | reverse complement strand
ACCATAATCATACTATAATACAAAGGTAATGTACAATGATTATACCTTTTCAGTAAACCAAATCTTTTCTTTCTCTGTAAGTGGTCGATATGTTGTGTTTATTCTGCAAGTAACCTCCAGGTCACTGGTTTGATACTTCGCTGGTGTGAGATAATGAAGCTTAGAAGAGACAGGGCAGCCATCACAGATGTAACGCAGTGATCTTGATACAGAATATTTGGGTAATTCTTCAAAACCTCTTCCAATGCAATTCTGAAGAATGTTCTCCACTTCTTTAGCAGAATCTTCCAACAGAACTAAGATATCTTGACATATATTGGCAAGAGGAGCTGGATCAGAACGAGAGGTAGCACGATGGACATTGATCTGAATGGCATCATGTTGATCTGTTACTGTTAAATGTTCAATGCTCCTATTCCTCCCCTCCTGGTAACGAAAGGTAACACGATTCCTATACACTCCTTCCTCAAGGTACAGAAATGTGCTTGGGTGAGCAGCAATAACAGCAACAAAACGAGTGAAGAAACCAGGAGGAACAAAACCAGTTTCAAAGGTAATGTGAAGTGGTGAAGCAACCTCAACCTCCTTGCTGTGTGTAGCTACGGTGGCATTATCTTGACACAGCTTGAGAATGGAAGGAATGAAATATTGCTTGTGTCGTGAGGGGCAGATATGTTGATCTTCAATGGTGACTTGAGCAGCAAGACAAAAGTGTAGCAATACTTCAATGAAATCTTCAGGCTTTAGGTCTCCACATTCCTTCCAGACTGCTGTATACAGTGGTTGTATGAGGATACCATATTGGTGAAATATCTCCCACTCCCTGACATGTATAGTGCTAGCTTGAAATCTAAAGACCTTTCCAAGAGCATCAATAAAAAACTTTGGATCAACTATGACTTTCTCTTTAAGACCCTCTAGCTGAGGATAATATAGAACAGATCCCAAATCATGATAGAATAAGAGAACCAGAGGTACATCTTCTGGAGGAATATTGCAAACAGCACCAACATCTTCAGCCAGCGATATGCTAATAATATTTTCCTCCAATGCCTGAAGAACTTTACGAAAGAGAACCCAACTGATTGGGGTTTTTACTATTAGCTTATATCTTGTAATATCAATGATGGCACTTCTCACTACTTCAATATTGGGATCTTCTGATTCACCCTTACCAGATGATGTATTATCAATGATGAGGGTATCAGATATTAACTTGGCATATTCCTTATCTTTATAGTGAGATATTAACTCACTCCTGACTTGTTCCTTCATTTCATCTGTTAGCAAGTCTCCATGAGTGCCAATGCAATACATGCGAGGATAATCAGAAATACTTCCATCAGCCCCATACTTCATTAAGTGACTGTGAACACAGGCCATCCAATTGAGCATGTACGTAAGTGTAGATACATTGACCTCTTCTCCATCATACTGAGTGCCATCAATATGATGGACTGATTTCCATTTGCTGTTGAGATCTTTAGAGGCATCAAAGTGGAGGAGGAATGTGGTACGAGAGGTGAGAAAAACTGGTAGGATTTCAAGGAAAGCAGGTTGACCCCCACAATCCCAAAAATGCATCAAAAGGTGAGGCTCTGGCTGACAAGATTGCTGAACAACATTAAATTTGCTAACTTGACTGAGGACAGAATCTAGCTTCATTCTCACAGGCTCAGAATGATCAATGGAAACTGAGTGATGCATTTTATCTCTGCTGACACCAATGAGACCAAGGAAAGAATCTATCTTTCTTCTTACAGTGTCACTGATTGGTGGAGCAGAATCAAACCCTGGGCTGACAGCAGAGAACAAGTGTGCCATTGCTTCAAATTCAGCTTCATGAGTAACTGCTTCCCACTGCTCACTAAGCAATCCCTTAGCAAAGGGACGGACACAGCTGACATCAGATATGATGGTACTGTTAGCCTTAGGATCCCATGGTAACTTCATAAGGGAATTCTTGAAACTACTCTTCCCAACACCTGCTGTACCCAGAAAAAGAACACGCGAATAAGCAACATTCACCACCTCTCCTTTTAAAAGAGCTCTTCTGTATGCAGCATCTTGAATAAAAGGAACTAGGCGATAACAAACTTAGCAGGAATATGACTCACCCCTCTATAAAACAAACATGAACAAATTAAAAATTATTTGAAACCAAAATAAAGTGATACTTACTTTCTGTGATGTACATAATTAATGAATCAATCGGAAAAGACAAAAGGTACATATGTAAACAATCATCTGAAATTAAAATAGATTAGTACTTACCATCTATTGTGTCATAAAAAAAGTTTGTGTATTACAGATGAATGAATGAAAGTAAAGATAGAAAGGAAACATGTAAACAATCATTTGAAATTAAATAAATCAGTACTTACCATCTATTGTGTTGTAAATAAGAGTTTGTGCATCACAGATGAATGAATGAAATTAAAGATAGAAAGGACAATAGATACGTAAACAATCATCTGAATTAAAATAGATTAATACTTACTTCCTATTGTGTTGTAAAGAAGGGTTTGTGTATCACAGATGAATGAATGAAATTAAAGGTAGAAAAGACAATATATATGCAAACAATCATCTGAATTAAAATAGATTAGTACTTACATACTATTGTGTTGTAAATAAGAGTTTGTGTATCAGAGATGAATGAATGAAATTAAAGATAGAAAGGACAATAGATACACATGTAAACAATCATCTGAAATTAAAATAGATTAGTACTTACTTCCTATTGTGTTGTAAATATGAGTTTGTGTATCAGAGATGAATGAATGAAATTAAAGATAGAAAGGACAATAGATACACATGTAAACAATCATCTGAAATTAAAATAGATTAGCACTTACTTCCTATTGTGTTGTAAATAAGAGTTTGTGTATCACAAATGAAGAATGAAATAAAAGATATAAAGGACAATAGATACACATGTAAACAATCATCTGAAATTAAAATAGATTAGTACTTACTATCTATTGTGTTGTAAATAAGAGTTTGTGTATCAGAGATGAATGAATGAAATTAAAGATAAAAAGGACAATAGATACACATGTAAACAATCGTCTGAAATTAGAATAGATTAGTACTTACAAGCTTTTGTGTTGTAAAATAGAGTTTGTGTATCACAGATGAATGAATGAAATTAAAGGTAGAAAGGACAATAGATACACATGTAAACAATCATCTGAAATTAAAATAGATTAGTACTTACTGGCTATTGTGTTGTAAAGAAGAGTTTGTGTATCACAGATGAATGAATGAAATTAAAGATAAAAAGGACAATAAATACACATGTAAACAATCATCTGAAATTAAAATAGATTAGTACTTACTTCCTATTGTGTTGTAAATAAAAGTTTGTGTATCACAGATGAATGAATGAAATTAAAAGATAGAAAGGACAATAGATACACATGTAAACAATCATCTAAATTAAAATAGATTAGTACTTACTCTCTATTGTGTTGTAATTAATGAGTTTATGTATCACAGATGAATGAATGAAATTAAAGATAGAAAGGACAATAGATACATATGTAAACAATCATCTGAAATTAAAATAGATTAGTACTTACAAGCTTTTGTGTTGTAAAATAGAGTTTGTGTATCACAGATGAATGAATAAAATTAAAGGTAGAAAGGACAATAGATACACATGTAAACAATCATCTGAAATTAAAATAGATTAGTACTTACTGGCTATTGTGTTGTAAATAAGAGTTTGTGTATCAGAGATGAATGAATGAGATTAAAAATAGAAAGGACAATAGATACACAAGTAATTAACAATCATCTGAAATTAGAATACCTTAAGCCTACTATTATTTGCGTCTACTAATTTTAGCGAAATCAGCAAAAGTCATGTTTAGCGTTACTAATTTTAGCGTTTTTAACCAAATTAATTATAAATAATAACCATTATAATGAATAATAATTATTTTGGCGTCTATTTAATTTAGCGATTTAAAGTTCTCTTGCTAATATTGCTAAATTTAGTAGACGCTAAAAATAGTAGGCTTAAGGTAGGTTAGTACTTACCACCTATATTGTGTTGTAAATAAGAGTTTGTGTATCACAGATAAATGAATGAAATTAAAGATAGAAAAGACAATAGATACACATGCAAACAATCATTTCAAATTAAAATAGATTAGTACTTACTGGCTATTGTGTTGTAAATAAGAGTTTGAGAAGAATGAATGAAATTAAAGATAGAAAGGACAATAGATACACATGTAAACAGTCATTTGAAATTAAAATAGATTAGTACTTACTGGCTATTGTGTTGTAAATAAGAGTTTGAGAAGAATGAATGAAATTAAAGATAGAAAGGACAATAGATACACATGTAAACAGTCATTTGAAATTAAAATAGATTAGTACTTACTGGCTATTGTGTTGTAAATAAGAGTTTGAGAAGAATGAATGAAATTAAAGATAGAAAGGACAATATATAAACATGTAAACAATCATCTAAAATTAAAATAGATTAGTACTTACGCTCTATTGTGTTGCAAATAAGAGATTGTGTATCACAGATGAATGAATGAAATTAAAGATAGAAAGGACAATAGATACACATGTAAATAGTCATTTGAAATTAAAATAGATTAGTACTTACTCTCTATTGTGTTGTAATTAATGAGTTTATGTATCACAGATGAATGAATGAAATTAAAGATAGAATTAAACAATCGTCTGAAATTAAAATAGATTAGTACTTACTCTCTATTGTGTTGTAAACAAGAGTTTTTGTATCACAGATGAATGAATAAATTTAAAGATAGAAAGGACAATATATACACATGTAAACAATCATCTGAATTTAGAATAGATTAGTACTTACTTCCTATTGTGTTGTAAATTAGAGTTTGTGTATCACAGATGAATGAATGAAATTAAAGATAGAAATGACAATAGATACACATGTAAACAATCATCTGAAATTAGAATAGATTAGTACTTACATCCTATTGTGTTGTAAATATGAGTTTATGTATCACAGATGAATGAATGAAATTAAAAATAGAATTAAACAATCGTCTGAAATTAAAATAGATTAGTACTTACCCTCTATTGTATTGTAAATAAGAGTTTTTGTATCACAGATGAATGAATGAAATTAAAGATAGAAAAGGACAATAGATACACATGTAAATAGTCATTTGAAATTAAAATAGATTAGTACTTACTCTCTATTGTGTTGTAATTAATGAGTTTATGTATCACAGATGAATGAATGAAATTAAAAATAGAATTAAACAATCGTCTGAAATTAAAATAGATTAGTACTTACCCTCTATTGTATTGTAAATAAGAGTTTTTGTATCACAGATGAATGAATGAAATTAAAGATAGAAAAGGACAATAGATACACATGTAAATAGTCATTTGAAATTAAAATAGATTAGTACTTACCCTCTATTGTATTGTAAATAAGAGTTTTTGTATCACAGATGAATGAATGAAATTAAAGATAGAAAGGACAATAGATACACATGTAAACAATCGTCTGAAATTAAAATAGATTAGTACTTACTCTCTATTGTGTTGTCAAGAAGAGTTTATGTATCACAGATGAATGAATGAAATTAAAGATAGAAAGGATAATAGATACATATGTAATCAATCATCTGAAATTAGAATAGATTAGTACTTACTCTCTATTGTGTTGGAATTAAGAGTTTGTGTATCACAGCAGATCATTAGAACAGCATGTAAAATCAGAAACATATTACTATTGCATGACCATTGCTTACTTTATCCTATAAAACAAAAGCAATGAACCATCATAATGAATACTGATCTACCATGAATTGCTTCTTGTCCAGGTAACCTTTCTGAATTAGTACAATATAAATCTTGACTGGCAGTGAGTAATGTGTAATCTACACTGTTACACACCCACTTGTGATTAATATATTTCATATACATGTAGCATTATCTTATCACAATCAATAACACATTTATAGATCTAACTGCTTTGTAAATAAAAATAAATCAGATACAATACTTATTAATAATTCTATAATTATCAGCTACTAACAATCAACACAAATATTTATTTTTTAGTCATTTTAGATATTTCATTTTCCATTACTCTCCTCCTTCCTTGTATTATCTTAGCCTCTCCAGTCCTACTAGCCTGCACTAGCTGTTGCTCATAAACCTTCTCTGTCTTTATTTCCCGGCCAATGGCGGACAAGTACTCTCATCTGAACCCAGCGTCACTTTGAAGTCTTTGCTTAGTCTCTTGAATCTTAGACTATAAGGCATGGCCACGCTGAACAATAGCAGGATCCTTCTTACCGGCTTTGATGGAATTTTGTACAAGAGAGAACTCTAATTTAAGAGCATCAAGACTAGTAGTGTGTTCAACTTTTATCGGAGAAGATGCAGGTCCTGTACTAACTGTTGGACGTACCATGGATACAGTGGGCTCACTAGCAATGGCTTCCTGGAACACTAACCACTTCTGCTCTTTCTCCTCTTGATCACAGCCGCTAAGAGGCTCACGTAGACGCACGTACACTTCAAGTTTCCC
>NW_003546292.1:23368-29465 GCF_000090795.2 Amphimedon queenslandica | reverse complement strand
CTCATCATCATCAGTATCATCATTGAGAGTGTCTAAAGGTAAACTGGCTAATATGGTGAGGAGGAAGGAAACTGTATCTTCACAGTCATCAGCTCAACCCACTAGTGAACCACCCCCATCAGCCACAACCACTTTAAACTCGTTAAGTTTATTATCGGCTTATGATGATGAATCCTCTGATTCAGATTAATAATTGATTATATTTTATGTTAATATTTTGCACCAGTTTAAGTAAGTGTAGGATACATCCCTGTTTGGAGGTGGTTATATTTCAGAAGGCTCAGTCTCACATATCAATGGTGTTTGCTAAAATTACAGTTAGTTTGTAGTAATAATTGAAATATTTACGGAAAAATCTCCACCTATGGGTGGGGTTTCAAACTTTGTATAAAAACCCTGCCCTGGTGTCACCGCATTGGCCTATTTTCTAACTCCTAGAAGATACACCATATTTGTTCAGTTTCAGCGATGTCGACCCACACACCATGATATAAGTACAAATAACAACATTAGTTAATAATCAGCAAGTACATTTAATTTAATTTTCCAGCTGTATGGTATTTGGAACCCGAGGGCAAAGCCCGAGTGGTTCCAAATAGCTGTAATCCCAACAAAGAGGCGTGTAACTGATTTAAACTAACTGTGAAGTAATGATTGTGCATACTAGCATGTATAACTATGTATTGTGCATATGTGGTTATCAAAGCAATGTCTTGTGCAATACCAAGAGTAGATAATTATCTACTCTTGGCAATACTAATGGGCTCCAAGCTATTTGGAACCATCGTTAGCAGCTAAAACATCAAAAAGAATTATGCATAGGTTAGTTCAAGTACAAATAGCAGCATTAATTAATAATCAGCAAGTGCATGTAAACTATAGTTATTGTTAATCAATAAGGATACTCTTACAGTTCTGATTTCATTGAATCAGCTATCTGGGACAATATTGGATCTTTTATTTTGTGGAATATGCTAATCAGATTAAGCAAATACTGGTGCTGGTCACTGGATGCTTTGAGGTGACGTCTTAATTCTCTTAGAAGTGCCTGTGCTCTCTCATATACAGGATTGGTGGTTTTGATAGCTTCATCAAATACATCATCACTGATCAGTGATATGCAATGAGATGATACTCTTGTAATATTATGCTCTGTGGCTATAGCATCACAAAGTTGAGGGAAATGAGATTCGAATATACCAATCGGCTATAATACAATAATATTAATGTCCATTAGATAATGATATCAAAATACTAACAGATTTTTGAGTAGTAACTGATACCAAATCAGGTATAATGGTTTTATGTAACTGATCCTCAGCTTTTAATGGCACCTAATGGAGATAGCACAACAATGCTATTATACAAAGGTAGTGCATAATAATTACCTTTTCAGTAAACCAAATCTTTTCTTTCTCTGTAAGTGGTTGATATGTTGTGTTTACTCTACAAGTAACCTCCAGGTAGCTCGTTTGATACTTTGCTGGTGTGAGATAATGAAGCTTAGAAGAGACAGGGCAGTCATCACAGATGTAACGCAGTGATCTTGATACGGAATATTTGGGTAATTCTTCAAAACCCCTTCCAATACAATTCTGAAGAATGTTCTCCACTTCTTTAGCGGAATCTTCCAACAGAACTAAGATATCTTGACATACATTGGCAAGAGGAACTGGATCAGAATGAGAGGCGGGACGATGGACATTGATCTGAATGGCATCATGTTGATCTGTTACTGTTAAATGTTCAATGCTTCTATTCCTTTCCTCCTGGTAACGAAAGGTAACACGATTCCTATACACTCCTTCCTCAAGGTACAGGGTTGTGTTTGGGTGAGCAGCTATAACAGCAACAAAACGAGTGAAGAAACCAGGAGGAACAAAACCAGTTTCAAATTTAATGTGAAGTGGGGATGCAACCTCAACCTCTTTGCTGTGTGTAGCTATTGTATTATCTTGGCACAGCTTGAGAATGGCAGGAATGAAATATTGCTTGTATCGTGAGGAGCAGATGTCTTGATCTTCAATGATAACTTGAGCAGCAAGACGAAAGTGTAGCAATACTTCAATGAAATCTTCAGGCTTTAGGTCTCCACATTCCTTCCAGACTGATGTATACAGTGGTTGTATGAGGATACCATATTGATGAAATATCTCCCATTCCCTTTCATGTGTAGTGCTGGCTTGAAATGTGAAGATTTTTCCAAGAGCATCAATAAAAAACTTTGGATCAACTATGACTTTCTCTTTCAGACCCTCTAGCTGAGGATAATATAGAACAGCACCCAGATCATGATAGAATAAGAGAACCTGAGGTACATCTTCTGGAGAAATATTGCAAGCAGCACCAACATCTTCTGCCTGGGATATACTCACAATATTTTCCTCCAATGCCTGAAGAACTTTACAAAAGAGAACCCAACTGATTGGGGTTTTTACTATTAGCTTATATTTTGTAATTTCAATGATGGCCCTTCTTACTACCTCAATATTGGGATCTTCTGATTCTCCCTTACCAGATGATGTATTATCAATGATGAGGGTATCAGATATTAACTTGACATATTCCTTATTTTTATAGTGAGATATTAACTCAATCTTGACTTGTTCCTTTCTTTCATTTGTTAGCAAGTCTCCATGAGTGCCAATGCAAAACATGCGAGGATAATCAGAAATACTTCCATCTGCCCCATACTTCATTAGGTGACTATGAACACAAGCCATCCAATTGAGCATGTAACTAAGTGTAGACACATTGACCTCTTCTCCATCAAATCGGGCACCATCAATATGATGGACTGACTTCCATTTGCTGTTGAGATCTTTAGAGGCATCAAAGTGGAGGAGGAATGTGGTACGAGAGGTGAGAAAAACTGGTAGGATCTCAAGGAAAGCAGGTTGACCTCCACAATCCCAAAAATGCAATAAAAGATGAGGCTCTAATTGACGAGGTGGTTGAACAACTTGAATTTTGCTAACTTCACCAAGGACAAAATCTAGCTTCCTTCTTGTAGGGTTATTGGTTGGTGCAGTAGTGACATCATCAGGATTGAGAATTGAGCGATACTTTTTTTCTTTGCTGGCAGCAGAGAATAAGTGTGCCATTGCTTCAATTTCAGCTTCATGAGTAACTGCTTCCCATTGCTCATTAAGCAATCCCTTAGCAAAGGGACGAACACAGCTGATATCAGATATAATGGTACTGTTAGCCTTAGGATCCCATGGTAACTTCATAAGAGAATTCTTGAAACTACTCTTCCCAACACCTGCTGTACCCAGAAAAAGAACACGTGAATAAGCAACATTCACCACTTCTCCTTCTGATAGAGCTCTTCTGTATGCAGCAGCTTCAATAAAAACAACTAGACCATAATAAAGTTAGAAATAATAGACTCACCCCTCTATATAAAATGAACTTTTTTAAAAATTACAATAGATTTAGATACTTACTTCCTATATTATGTTGAATATGTGTATCATGGACGAATGAATAAAATTAGATAGAAAGGACAATAGATACACATGTAAGCAATCATCTGAAAATAGATTAGTACTTACTCTCTATTGTGTTGTAAATAAGAGTTTGTGTATCACAAATGAATGAATGAAATTAAAGATAGAAAAGACAATAGATGCACATGTAAACAATCATATGGAATTAAAAAAGATTAGTACTTACTTCCTATTGTGTTGTAAATAACAGTTTGTGTATCACAGATGAATGAATGGAATTATAAATAGAAAGGACAATAGATACACATGTAAACAATCATATGGAATCAAAATAGACTATTACTTACCACCATCTATTGTGTTGTAAATAACAGTTTGTGTATCACAGATGAATGAATGAAATTATAAATAGAAAGGACAATAGATACACATGTAAACAATCATATGGAATCAAAATAGACTATTACTTACCATCTATTGTGTTGTAAATAACAGTTTGTGTATCACAGATGAATAAATGGAATTATAAATAGAAAGGACAATAGATACACATGTAAAGAATCATATGGAATCAAAATAGAATATTACTTACCATCTATTGTGTTGTAAATAACAGTTTGTGTATCACAGATGAATAAATGGAATTATAAATAGAAAGGACAATAGATACACATGTAAAGAATCATATGGAATCAAAATAGAATATTACTTACCATCTATTGTGTTGTAAATAACAGTTTGTGTATCACAGATGAATGAATGAAATAAAAGATAGAAAAGACAATAGATACACATGTAAACAATCGTCTGAATTAAAATAGATTAGTACTTACATACTATTGTGTTGTAAATGAGTTTGTGTATCACAGATGAATGAATGAAATTAAAAATAGAATGGACAATAGATATACATGTAAACAATCATTTGAAATTAAACTAGATTAGTACTTACTTTCTATTGTGTTGCAAATATGAGTTTGTGAATCATAGATGAATGAATGAAATTCAAGATAGAAAAGACAATAGATACACATGTAAATAATCATCTGAAATTAAACTAGATTAGTGCTTACCACCTATTGTGTTTTAAGTAAGTGTTTGTGTATCACAGATGAATGAATGAAATTGAAGACAGGAAAGACAATAGGTACAAATGTAAACAATCATCTGAATTAAAAAAGATTAGTACTTACATGCTATTGTGTTGTAAATAAAAGTTTGCGTATACCAGATGAATGAATAAAATTGAAGATAGAAAGGACAATAGATAAATATGTAAACAATCATCTGAAATTAAAATAGAGTAGTACTTACTGGCTATGGTGTTGTAAATAAGAGTTTGTGTATCACAGATGAATGAATGAAATTAAAGATAGAAAGGACAATAGATACACAAGTAAACATATATATCTGAAATTAAATTAGATTAGTACTTACTTTCTATTGTGTTGTAAATACGAGTTTGTGTATCACAGATGAATCAATGAAATTAAGGAGAAAAATGGCAATAGTATATACATGTAAACAATCATCTGAATTAAAAAAGATTAGTACTTACATGCTATTGTGTTGTAAATAAAAGTTTGTGCATCACATATGAATGAATGAAATTAAAAATAGAAAGGACAATAGATACAAATGTAAATAATCATCTGAATTAAAATAGATTAGTACTTACACTCTATTATGTTGTAAATAAGAGTTTGCATATACCAGATGAATGAATAAAATTGAAGATAGAAAGGACAATAGATAATTATGTAAACAATCTAAAAAAGAGTAATACTTACTGGCTATGGTGTTGTAAATAAGAGTTTGTGTATCACAGTTGAATGAATGAAATTAAAGATAGAAAGGACAATAGATACACAAGTAAACATATATATCTAAAATTAAATTAGATTAGTACTTACATACTATTGTGTGATAAATAAGAGTTTGTGCATCACAGATGAATCAATGAAATTATAAGTAGAAAGAACAATAGATACACATATAAACAATCATCTGAATTACAATAGATTAGTACTTACTTCCTATTGTGTTGTAAATAAGAGTTTGTGTATCACAGATGAATGAATGAAAATAAAGACAAAAAAGACAATAGATACACATGTAAACAATCATTTGAAATTAAAATAGATTAGTACTTATGCTCTATTGTGTTGTAAATAATAGTTTGTGTATCACAGATAAATGATAAAAAGGACAAAAGATGCACATGTAAGCTATCATCTGAAATTAAATAGATTAGTACTTACAAACTATTGCGGTGTATCACAGATGAATGAATGAAATTAAAGATAAAAAGACAATAGATACACATGTAAACAATCATCTGAATTAAAGTAGATTAGTACTTACATACTATTATGTTGTAAATACGAGTTTGTGTATCACAGATGAATGAATGGAATTATAAATAGAAAGGAAAATAAATACACATGTAAACAATCATCTGAATTAAAACAGATAAGTACTTACTTCCTATTGTGTTGTAAATACAAGTTTGTGTATCATAGATGAATGAATGAAATTAAGGACAAAAAAGACAATAGATACACATGTAAACAATCATCTGAAATTAAAATAGATTATACTACTTACGCTCTATTGTGTTGTAAATAAAAGTTGGTGTATCACAG
>NW_003546292.1:21312-23358 GCF_000090795.2 Amphimedon queenslandica | reverse complement strand
AATAGATTATACTACTTACGCTCTATTGTGTTGTAAATAAAAGTTGGTGTATCACAGATGAATGAATGAAAGTAAAGATATAAAGTACAATAGATACACATGTAAACAATCATCTGACATTTTAAGGTTAGTACTTACTGGCTATTGTGTAGAGTTTGTGTATCACAGATAAATGAATGAAATTAAAGAGAGAAAAGACAATAGATACACATGTAAACAATCATCTGAAATTAAAAAAAGATTAGTACTTACTCTCTATTGTGTTGTAAATAAGAGTTTGTGTATCACAGATGATTGAATGAAATTAAAGAGAGAAAAGACAATAGATACACATGTAAACAATCATCTGAATTAAAATATATTAGTATACTTACGTACTATTGTGTTGTAAATTAGAGTTTGTGTATCATGATGAATGAATGAAATTAAAGATAGAAAGGACAATAGATACACATGTAAACAATTATCTGAAATTAAATTAGATTAGTACTTACTCTCTATTGTGTTGTAAATAAGAGTTTGTGTATCACAGATGATTGAATAAAATTAAAGATAGAAAGGACAATAGATACGCATGTAAACAATCATCTAAAATTAAAATAGATTAGTACTTACTGGCTATTGTGTAAAAAGAGTTTGTGTATCACAGATGAATGAATGAAATTAAATATAAAAGGATGATAGATACACATGTAAACAACCATCTGAAATTAAAATAGATTAGTACTTACGCTCTATTGTGTTGTAGATAAGAGTTTGTGTATCACAGATGAATGAATGAAATTAAAGATAGAAAGGACAATAGATACGCATGTAAACAATTATCTGAAATTAAAATAGATTAGTACTTACTCTCTATTGTGTTGTAGATAAGAGTTTGTGTATTACAGATAAATGAATGATTCAGAAATTAAAAGTAGAAAGGACAATAAATACACATGTAAACAATCATCTAAAATTAAAATAGATGAGTACTTACTCTCTATTGTGTTGTAGATAAGAGTTTGTGTATCACAGATAAATGAATGAAATTAAAAATAGAAAGGCATGTGTAAATAATTAATCATCTGAAATCAAAGTACTTACTTCCTATTGTGTTGTAAATAAGCATTTGTGTCTTTCAGCAGATCATTAGAGCATCATGTAAGATCAAAAATATTAATGTAAAATCATGTGACATTTGCTCACTTTATCCTATAAAACTAAACCAATGAACCAATAATAATGAATAAGGATCTACCATAAATTGCTTCTTGTCCAGGTCACCTTTCTAAATTGGTACAATCTCTCAACTCCTTTCCATGAAAATCACCCCTGGAGTGTGTAATCTGTAATCTACACTCTAAAACACCCACTGTGGTTTTATCTTATAGTATATA
Source organism: Amphimedon queenslandica (assembly GCF_000090795.2). Classification (NCBI taxonomy): domain Eukaryota; kingdom Metazoa; phylum Porifera; class Demospongiae; order Haplosclerida; family Niphatidae; genus Amphimedon; species Amphimedon queenslandica. Next base: position 21,979 of record NW_003546292.1, on the reverse strand, counting down.
GTACTACAGGAGATTGCACTATCTTTGCAACAAGAGTAGAATTTGAAATCTGGCTTGCCTTTCTTATAAGGGAGTAACAGCTACTTAGTTGTTATCCTCAATAAAATAAATATGATAAACCAACTAAAACTCTTGTTGCAAGGATTTTGCAATCTCCTGTATCTTTTTATCACAATCAAGAACACATTATAACTGCTTTGTAAATAAAAATAAATCAGATACAATACTTATTAACAATTCTATAAACTATAATTATCAGCTACTAATAATCCACACAAATATTTATTTCTTAGTCATTTTAGATATTTCATTTTCCATTACTCTCCTCCTTCCTTGTATTATCTTAGCCTCTCCAGTCCTACCAGCCTGCACTAGCTGTTGCTCATAAACCTTCTCTGTCTTTATTTCCCGGGCAATGGCGGACAAGTACTCTCGTCTGAACCCAGCATCACTTTGAAGTCTTTGCTTAGTCTCTTGAATCTTAGACTGTAAGGACCGGCCACGCTGAACAATAGCAGGATCCTTCTTACCCGCTTTGATGGCATTTTGTACAAGAGAGAACTCTAATTTAAGAGCATCAAGACTAGTAGTCTGTTCCACTTTTATCGGAGAAGATGCAGGTCCTGTACTAACTGTTGGATGTACCATGGATACAGTGGGCTCACTA